>NW_013666457.1:87974-104072 GCF_000517525.1 Limulus polyphemus
ATCTTATATATACAAGACTAACACATATGTAGTAGTCTCCCGATCATTCACGAATTTTCGAGAGAAGTGGCGTGATACTAGTCACGTGACCTCACTGACGCAACAATATGATTGCAGAGAAAAACTTATATGCACTCAAACCATTGTAGTTCCATCAGCTCAATACAAAACACTTGGTGAGTTTGTACCTATTTATAGAGCTGTTAGAAACTGTAGTTGGGTGTTGGTTGACCCTGTGATGTACCTGTAGATTTCGTCGTCAGAAACTGTAGTGGAGCATTGGTTGGCCCTGTGATGTTCCTATAGACTACGTCGTTAGAAGCTGTAGTGGGGCGCGGGTTGGTCCTGTGATACAGCCTTAGATTTCGGAGCTGGCAAGCCCGGTTGGAATCTGCGCTATATTATTAAATGTTATCTGTACTTTAAGCTGTGGCTACGTTATAATAATGACAGTCAATCCCTTATCAAGGATTGTGGGAGATAGACCGATGCTGAGTGGCTGTCATCCTTCTGGTCTGTAGGTCAAAAGTAGGGACGGTGACAGGTACCCATAGTAGTTGTACCTTAAAATACACAATAAAAAAATATATATTGTAATTTTTAAACAACAGAGTAAACATTGAAGTACTTATAAAATTAATAAATATGTTAATATTATTTTTTATCAGTTGGATGCACGATATATCTTTAAATGGTATAGTTAAAAAACAGCATACGTGAAAGATATACGTAGACATGTAATTCATTTATCCATTGAGTGAAATTAAATTGAGCTGAGAGGTTTGGAAGTGCGAGTACCACAAAGTCGTTATTAATTTTTTGGTTTTGTCAGTGTCACGCATGCGTAATCTCGTCATAAACTCGTATCAACTATCAACACAAAAGCCATATTTTCTACTTAGTAGCTGCTAAACAACGAACGTATATGATTTGATTGAACCATAGTTACCATACCCATAGCTGTGCGCGCTACCTCTTCAGTGGAGCCCCGCTACCGCTATAGCAAGAAAAATACAGCGGGCGCTACTGTTGTCGCTAGATATTTATAAATACAGTGGCGCTACTGTTATCGCTAGATATTTATTTATAAATACAGCGACGTTATCGATACTTTTGAAACAGACATTTTTCATGATAATTGTTAATGGATAATGTAAGAATGAAAAACGCAGATTTATTGGTAATTATTAATACTTTATTGCTACAATAGCATTATACAAACTTCTCAAAACAGCTTGCCCATATTTGTGAATAAAGAGTGGAAAGCAGCTAACAACCGTACATCCTTTGATACATTTAATGATAGTACTTAAAAAACAGTCAAGCAATAAATGAATATGATGTCAGTAATAATAATAATAAATGAGCTAGCAAGTTAATATGAAATAATAAATCTCTAATATTAGAAGATATTACACCCCTTATAATTTGTTCAATTTTAATATTGTTTTTATTTGTTATTTAATTTCAGTAGCATGAGCTTATTATTATTATTCGTCAATCCAGCTCTTTTTGGCTTCAAAATGTCTTTCCTGTTGAGAAAATGTGCTCTACGGCTGCACTCGATGGAATATGGACGTTTTGAAGGAAATGAAAAGAAAGGTTTAAAAGCTGGTGAAGAGAACAAGCTTGGTTCTATATCTTTTGAAGTAGATGGTTCTTTTTTAAGGAAAAGTGTTATTTGATCGTTGCTACTTTGGGACGAATCACATGTAGATTTTGTTTGTTGTTTAAAGTACATAAAGAAGTCTTCTTCATCATCTCTCTCGGTGCTCGAAAATAACAAAAACATCACGTAAATCAGCATCTGCTTAACTTTCATTACCACTGCCTTCTATCTTCTCTGAAAGTTTTAAATCATCATTTGTTTTACAGTTTCTTTCCTAATATTCGAGTTAATCCAAATCACTTTAAATCATGGGTGAAAAACAGCTGTGAGAACGTGATCCTCATTGACAAATGCAGCTTCCAAGCGCGTGTCGATGACCAGATCAGTTACGAGTGCATATAATTTTATATTTGCTAACTCTCCCGGCATTATCAGCAATGAAGGATCCAAGAGTTACTTGTTCTACTTCTTTTGCCCCAGTTTTTCTCTTACTACAAGTATGAGCCCTTGTCTCTGCTGCTTCAACTGACCTTTTGTTTGATCTGTTTACCTCCTTTCCTCTCTCGATGCACGATTCAAAATCATTGTATTTATGGGAATGTTTTTAACTAATGTGTTTCTTTAGATTGTTTGTTTGTAATTAAGCACAAAGCTACACAATGGGCTATCTGTGCTCTGCTCACCATGAGTATCGAAACCCGGATTCTAGCGTTGTAACTCCGCAGATATACAGCTGTGCCACTGGGGGGCAAACACTGCAACAAAACACTTCGGGATTAGGATTCACTTGCATTTCCATTTCCAATAAATTCAAAATAGTCTTTTGTTTAGGATCAAGGATGGCTACTTCCACGATTAGACTGACTATTAAAAGCTTCTGTAACAGAAACATCGTCTTTTTTCCCGATTCCATTTTATGACATTAGCTAAATGTTGCTTTGACGGAATGACGAACGTAAATAAGGAGAAATAACGTCTGGTTGCTATAATGAATATGTTCAATTCTGACGCAACAAGTTCACGACAGCAACTGGATCACGTAGCACGTTTGATTGTTTTTCGTACGCAGAATTTAGTATAAATATAAGTATATACAAAATACAATATAGAAAATTATATAATACTATTATACATACACACACACACATATATATCATTTATTATTTTATTATTAATAATATATAATTATAGTAATAGATATATGTCTAGGATTTTCTTAACTAATTACTCAATATTAAATATAAACTATCTGGTTCATATGAATATCTTGTATTATCAATTGAGACGTGTTAACCAAGAAAGGCGTCTGCTAGAATTGTCCGGCTCAGGAATTTAATAAAATATTTGACAGCAGTTCCAAACTACATTTAGCATAAAAATAAATTAATAAACCTTCTTAATTAATATTAAATTAAACTGAACATGTAAGCAGTAAATATTAAATATGAAAATATTATAAACACATACAAAGAACGCCATATATATATATTATATAGTATTACGTCAAGGATCGCTGAGATTGAATCAGCTGAATATGTCAGGTAGTATATGCAGGCCTAATTAAGTCCGAAATGATATATATATATATCATAATTATGTATATATACAAAACTATATAATTATACAATATACAAATGAATACAATTTATATTTTATGTTAAAAATGGAGCGACGCTACCTACAATCGCTATGAATTTTCAAATACAGCATCGATCCACAAGTCGCTCCTAGAAACAAAGCGACTCTCCGTAGCACACGTTTTTTATACCGGCGCTATGCATAGCTCTGACCATACCAACCTTCAACAATAGATGCGTCAATAGAGCGCGTAACTGGTACTTTAGTATATGAATGGCCAGAGCTTTCTTAAATGCGTCATTCCTGTCTCTGTCTTTTATCTCTCTCTCTCTGTAGTTCAATTATTAACAAGAACTTCTGGGTGAAGGTAAAGAAGAATGTAAAATAATTTGTCAGCCACACTATACCTGCCATGTTTAGTGACAACAAGGCCTTTCGTCTAACATCAGGGCTCTTCACTGGCTGGAATGTGACAGTATATGTTTTGTTGATGGAAATCGCCTTAAATATATAACTATCTTAAAGTTTCTACAAAATGTTAAACTAAATTGTTTTTGGATACACACACACACACATAAGGAAGTATTTTCAAACTACTAGAGCAACATGATCCTCTCTCTGAAAAAAAAACAGAAGAAATATTCAAAACCTCCGCGATTCATTGATTTTGTCCACATACTGCAGTTTGGATTTTTCTCTTCAGATACTTTCGAAAATTAATCTAAAAATAAAATAAGGGTATTAGTGGATTATAGAGAGTATAAATTAGTGTAAGTTATTAAGGTGGGTTATAGAGAGTATAAATCAGTGGAAGTTATTAAGGTGGGTTATAGAGAGTATAAATTAGTGTAAGTTATTAAGATGGGTTACAGAGAGTATAAATTAGTGTAAGTTATTAAGGCGGGTTATAGAGAGTATAAATTAGTGTAAGTTATTAAGGTGGGTTATAGAGAGTATAAATTAGTGTAAGTTATTAAGGTGGGTTATAGAGAGTATAAATTAGTGTAATTTATTAAGGTGGGTTATAGAGAGTATAAATTAGTGTAAGTTATTAAGGTGTGTTATAGAGAGTATAAATTAGTGTAAGTTATTAAGGTGGATTATCGAGAATATAGTAAATACGAACGAGAAGTAATTACATATTCACAAACGATAAAGATATAAAATACCAAATAAAAATGAAACAAAAAGAAAAATATACGGAATAACGTTACATTTATATATCAAAACATGAACTATCTCTTTTGTTACCCGCAAACTTGTACTAACATTTTTTAATGTTTTTTATAGAGTTTGTGAAATTTAGGGAGTTTTTCCGAGGTGGCAGATATTACCATATCAAGAAATGTATAGCAAATAAATAGTTAGTTTAATTAATTGTTGTAAACAAAGCATTTGACAGATATTCAATTTGTTAATTGCATCTCAGAGACATAAATGAGATTCTTGAAACAGGAAGGTATACATACCTACATGTACAGATATGTGTGTGTATATATATATATATATATATATATATACACATACATATATATATACATACACACACAAGCATAAGTTAATAGCGCACATTATCAGTTCATCTATTTCCTATTTTATCCTTAACTGATTTGAAGAACGTTCGTCCTCTTGGATCAACTTTTTGTATATATTTTTACCACGAGAAGATTAAGGTGTTAATAACTTCTGTATGCATAATCTGTGGTTCTATTATGAGGTTAAAAATGCCTACCTCAATACTTGAATTGAAAGTTTTGGTAAATGTTAAAAACTGGCATATTGCCAAATCACGTGCTGAATATAAAACTTGCAAAGGTGTAAATACAAAGGCGGAAATAAGGTTTCTGTTTGTTTTTTTAATTCATTTCAGTTGCTCAATAAAAAGTTTTTTATCTTGATAAAATATTTACATGCATATTAATACCTAAAGAGTACATTTTTCTAATTGACTGTTTACAAATGCGTATGGTAAGCATACTAATTCTTATATCCGTTTACCTGGCTTATAACTATATCGCATTTTTCTGCTTTGTTTTTGATAACTTGGCTATTGAACATGTTAATCCGTGACTTGTGGAGCCTCGTGTGCCATTGGTAACTAAACATATATTATTGAAAAAAACATAGTAAACAGATTTTGATATTTAATTTTTTTTTTTCGAGAAAAATGTTCAGAATGAAATAGGACTTCAAAGTACTGTGTCATTAAATTATTTCAAGAGAAACCGGAATTTATTGTTTATCAAACAGATTAAATACAAGGTGTCCCAAAATTATATTTACTATTTAGAACGTAAGTAAAAGAAAATAACTAATAGACATACAAAATGCAATTTGTAAAATCTTGTAGCCCAAATCAAAGTTTTTATTAGCACTTTTTGTGTCTTCTAGGTAGCGCTCCAGTGTGTTAAACTGAGCAACAAAAAATGGCAATCATACAAGAGAAGGCTTAATACATTGTGAACTACTAACGGTGTACACGTGGAAATCAATAAAAACTCTTGTTGCAAGTTACATTATTGTAAGTATAATTGAAAAGGAAGTTTATCCAAAATTCTTATGTTGGTTCAAACCTGATTACTTAATACTTTACATGCTGACGTTTGTTTCGAGGAGGTTCTTGCTGAAGTTAACCATGTTTAACGAGTACTTCTAAAGCAGCAAAGTGGTCGTTACATATCTTCATGACAAGATGTCAGCTACATACAAAGACATTCTGGTATGTTTCGTGGACCGAGCTTATGTACTGACACGTGACTTGAGTTTTGTCAATCCGTTATTAAAAGAAGACTAGTTCCTTATACCAAACCAAATGTGCCTTGGTGTCGATGAAACGGCCTGATATAGTCTAAGACCTATTTATCTGTTGTAGAGAGTTTTTAAAAACTGCCTGCAGAAACATAGAGAAACGCAAAGCTTTGACAACCCAGTCCTATCTAGGATCACTATCCTCAACCATAAAATATTAATATATTTAAAGCAAGGAAAATGTGTCCGTCAGTCATTCTTTTGGAGTCATGTCTACCTCTTGTTGTTCGAGACGAAACAATACTCGCCAACACCATGTTGATGAATGGAATCCCCTACTTGCTACTGAACTCCCCGAGGACGTAGCGTTTTGAGTAGAACTTCTTTTGTACCGGAACATTTGTGGCTAATTGTTATCTGCCTTAATTCGTAGTAGATACTATTCTTCTGCCACATTCAAATGCAGATTGTGAAAGTGTCTTCAGTAAGATAAGTTCAGTAAAAACCAAGTCTCACAAGAAATTATTTACCAAAACTCTCAGTGGGATCCTCCTTGCTACTGAATGCTTTGCAGAAACTGGAAACTGTATGAAGTTTGATCCTAATGAATATATTGTTGCGTCAGCGAGGTCATGTGACTAGTATCACGCCACCTGTTTCTAGAAATATCCTGTTCCTTCAAGAATGCCCTAGCATTTACTAGATATGTATTAGTCTTGTATATACAAGACGTTCACAACGTGACGGGACGAGAGAGGTAATGAGTAATTGAACTGCAGTCAGAGAGAATATTGTTGAGCACGTGAGAAATTCGTTGAGAATTATAGCGTTTGTTACAGAGCGACTGTTGAAGTTGAGTGTAACGTAAAGTTGTATTCGGAAAGAATAAACCAGTTTTATTTAAGAAAGGACTTGTGTCGCTAAAGTTTCGTCGGAACGAATTTACGGAAAATCAATTAACGAACGGAGACGTAACAATATGTTAGCAATGGCTGGTACTAGATGGACAGTCTCAGATAACTGTCTAAAGACAAGATCTGTTTACTTAGTACTGGTTATTTCTGTTAATTTTGTAAAACACAAAACTCAGTTTGTATCGGTTTCTGCTTTATATATTCAGATCATAATTATATATAAATAGTGTTGGTACATCACTTGAAGACTGGTTTCTGAACATGTGCGAGTAGGGCTAACAAGGGCAACTCCCCCCCCCCCCTGTTTTTGTTTTCTAGCTGGTCCTGGGCACGTGCAAGACCCAAACTGAAAACATTGTTATATCCTGATTATTCACGTAAGAAATAGAGAATCGTTGAAATTTTTAAGATTTATATTTCTTACTTTTATTGTAATTTGGTAAATTAAGTGTAAAATGAAAATAGAAAGGAAATCAATATATTTTCGTTTTTGTTTTTATTACAATATCATTGAACATGTAAAATGAAAATAAAAAGGAAATCAATATATTTCCGTTTTTGTTTTCATTACAATATCATTGAACATGTAAAATGAAAAGGAAATCAATATATTTCCCTTTTTGTTTTCATTACAATATCATTGAACATGTAAAATGAAAAGGAAATCAATATATTTTCGTTTTTGTTTTCATTACAATATCATTGAACATGTAAAATGCCCCCCCCCCCTCCAATGGCACAGCGGGATGTCTGCGAACTTACAACACTAGAAACCGGATTTCGATACCCGTGGTGGGCAGAGCACAGATAGCCCATTGTGCAGCTTTGTGCTTAACTTCAAACAAACAAACGTGTAAAATTTTAATGATTGAAAACTCCAGTGTTATAATGTAACAGTAGTCATTGAGAACTCGCAATTTATATTAATATTAATTCAATAGAAACCAAAACTTCAGATATTAAGTTTCATTAAAAAACAACACAAATACTAGAGTACAATAAAACCCATTTCAGGTTACTATGGTTTCTGTAGCACTTCCGTTTTGTTTAACTGTACATTTTCGTTAGTTGTATAATCAACTCGCCTACGTAATCGATTTGTTTTCACAAATTTTGCAAAGGGAGAAACAACAGACTTACACGTGGGCACGTGAATACACTAGAACATGTGTGCTGGAGTTCACGAGTATCGTCAACTCAGACTTTCATGTCACGTGCTAGGTATGTGTTGGAGTCAAGTCTGTAAAACACGTACTTATGATAGAGCAAGTAGACGAAAAGAGTAGAAACCTTGTTACTGAGCTAACGTACAGTCAGTAATATTAAGTAAAAATAGAATTGAACGGTTGTATTATGTATTTATTAAGTAAATATTTCGATTACCATTGTCGTTAATTCCACTTCCAAGCGTATTTATAAAGTAATAATATTAATAGTGGTACTACACAAAACTTGGTTTTTGTTTTGTGTCTTAAGAACATTACGGAACTTAAGGGTTAGTTTCTGGTGTAACTGTAAATTCTGTTCCACTGTAAAGCAAAATGGTATGATTTTTTTATTTTATTTCCACTCTCTTAATGTTACAAATCAAGGTTTTTTTTTGTACTAAGTTAAGTGTTTTGCAACTAGGTCTATAACTAGTATAAGTTATAAGTATAAGTAGATCAAACAATCAGTATTAGTAACACAATAATTATAGCTCATTTCAGGAACTAAGCCATAGGTTTGCAACTTAACCGATAGATGAAGCCGTAGTAATTTAATAAAATATTAATAATATCGAAACGTGTGCTTAATTAAAGCATTGTATTATTTGTAACGTTAGTGTTAACACACTTTTTTTTTTTTTCATTTCTAAATGGAAGAACATTTTCTATTTGTACATTCGACCTAAATTTAACTGTAAGCAATCATTTATAAAATGAGACTTGGTTCTTGTAATGTAGGCTAATCTGTTTATAAAAATGTATTTGTTAGTATTAGAATAGCAATAATAGCACTTACAATTAGATTTTTGTTTGAAGTTAAGCACAAAGCTACACAACGGTCTATTTGTGATCTGTCCACCATGGTTATCGAAACGCAGTTTCTAGCTTTATAAGCCAGCAGACATGCCACTGGGGGGCCTTACTATTAGTATTAGAAAACGGATACATTAGCCTACTGCTTGTTTGAGTTTACTTTTATCCCCATCCCACTTTCAAACATTTAGTCTATTACTAGTACTACCACCTACTTCAAGTTATTTGAGTATCAAGTTAGAGTGTCTAACATTAGGAATAATTTTATGATATTTATGACTACTACTGTTATTTATATACCGTATTCGATATATGTATATAATCGAATAACTTGTCATTTTTTTCCTAATCTGTGCTTTTTATATTAATTTTGCATTGTTTTATGAACGAATTATTTTTATTGAAAACAGCGTGATTTTAAAGTTACGATATGAATATCGAAACCTGGCGAAGCTTTGAAATCTAATTGGCCTTAAATGCCTGACAAAAAAATCACTTATAGTTTATACAATAATTCTTTTACATTCGTATTTATATATCCATTGTGGATTTCGAAACAGGTGTGTGCAAAAATAGCATTTCATATCGAACCTTTATCTTCCACCTGAGGCCTTTCATATAATACTAGAACAAATCAACTAAACTGAACGATGAGACGCAAAATGTATCCAAAAGACTGAAACGCTAATTATATATATATATATATATATGCAGTATAACTTGTTTGTTTGTTTTTAATTATGCACAAAGCTACATAAGGGCTATCTGTGCTCTGCCCACCACGAGTATCGAAATCCGGTTTCTAGCGTTGTAAGTCCGCAGACATACCGCTGTGTCACTGGGGGGCGCAGTATAACTTATAAGACTTTTCATGTCAAAGTTTAAACGTGGAAATTTGACCAAGCATTGGAATCCAATAAGCTTAATATTTCTGATAAAAATCGCTTAGAAAAGATATTTTGTTTTTTCACATACCTCTTAATTTATTCAACGCGAATATTGAACCAGGTGTGTATGTAAAAATAGCATTTCTGATATATCTTTTATCTCCCACAAGTCACTGCCCAGTAAGCCTTTCGTTTACATTAAAATTCTACTAATTAAGTTAACTTTGATGTAATTAAAAAAAAAACTATAAAAGGAAGACTTGACCCAACATGATTTCACCGCGGTTGCTAGGCCTAATTAATTAAATAATATTGACAAAACAAAAGATAAAAATTAAGTATTTGGAACCTTGCATTATACCGCCATACATAGGTATTCTGTTGAGTCTCTCTCATAGTAGGTGTTATAAGCCTGCACCATAGTTTTCTAAAACAAATTGATGGATATCATTGTTAGCATTGTAACCATTATTTCTACAGTTTCAATGAAGAGATACAAATGCGTAGAATAGAATGGTCGATTTACTATTTAAATAGTAAGTTTTTACAATTACAAAGGAATAAATGTTTTACAGAATTGCGATTTCTAAATAATTGGTCACAATTTTAAATGACGATATTTAAAAAATTAGCGTTATTTGTATTTAATTCTACGGTTTCTAATATAATCTAGTATGGTTTTATCTTGTAATTTGCAAGATGATTTCGACATGCAGAAATCGATATTCAACCGGAGAAATTTTAAGTTTTTCTGACGTCATGATTTGTCGAAACAGTATGTCACAGTGACTAATTAACTAGACTATCATTAATGTAACATAGCATAGAAATAATATAGGCTTTAATAATTTAGTGATACTTCATACGAGTGAATAAAAGTATTGTTGTCCGGATATAACATATATATTGAAAGTAGGTCATTGTCGATATCACTTTTACTTTTAGATAGGATGTATATATAACTAACCGATCTAACGCAGAGTTGGGTTTGACTGCAAAATTTGTTTCTTGTTGATTTTTCTCAAAAATATAAGTGAACTCAACCAAAATCGTTGTTTACGTTATAATAATATAAACTTAACATTGTGGCTCAAGGTATCTATCTTACATTTTTAAAGTATTTAGTAAATAATACTTTTAATACTGAAAAATACAAAAATATTAACTTCAATAATAATGTGTTGAATTTGACTGTTAGATTTTAGTGTTTTAACGATATTGATTTTTGGGTGTCACTCAAATCTGGTTAAACATTCATCCAAATAGATATTCTTTTATAATAATTAGGCTAGAGACCAACTTATAGTTGTATAGCATCTACTAAATGTCTTAATATATTCCATACTATGATTGTTACATCTTATTCTTCTCTCCATGGTCTTAAAGATCGAAAAATCTAAATATGGTTTGAATAGGTGATTGGTCAAAGTTGGGTAGAGTAAGACTAAGAGTCTCCTTATGCAGGAAGTAGATTGTTCTACGTATCTACGTTATTGGCAAATGACAAGTGTTTGAGATAAACTTTGTGAGAGTGGTGTCTACGTTTACTGAATTAATGATTAATTATTTTCAGTTGTTATATTTTATTTAGGATGTCTGAAGTAGCTAAGAACATATTGATAACACAGGCAATGAATTTCAAGTTGATACTGAAATGATCTAGTAGTAATAACCGTAATATTGACCTACTATACATGCATTAGGTTTGACTGCTACTCTCATTAGGCCTACTATCATAAAGATCAACAACAAAATTTAGGAAGAAGTGAAATTGAACTAGGAAGTGAATCTGTAGAACAGGAATTTTGTTGTAGTTGTTTAGTATAAAATTGCTGGAGTAGGTACTTCTGTAGTCAGATATCTCTCCTGTTTGAGGCAGCTAATCAACTGAGTACTTTTCGTATGTTCTAGTATTACTATTAGTAATAAAATAATTGTGTAGGTGAGGAAACCCGATGACGGTCTGTTATTGTTACCCAAAACATTTTCACGTTCATTAATTAACTTATTTTAATTTGGCGACTGTTTCATCTTACTTGTTTTTCTTCTGAGTACTTTACATAATCATTACTACAGGCTCAAAATTAAAAAAAAAACGTTAATGAATTCTAAATTGGGAAATATAGTACTTCACAGTATATTAACCCAGATACTTGGACAGAAATACAAGCCTAATATATTGTTACGACAGCGGAAGTCACGCGATGCTGGAAGTATGCGCGCTGGAGTTTCTAGAAGGATCATGACTTATCGAGGAACCTCGCGAATGTCCGAGTGTTATAAAGGTTGTTAAATGACATTGGAAATTCCGTGTACTAAGAAGTTGTATCAAGAAAGAATAAACTAGTTTTAATTAAGAAAGGACTTGTATCGCTGAAGTTCCTCGGAAAGAATTTATACCGGAAATTAACAAACGAGCAGATACATAACAATATAAATAGTTCACAGCATAATTTAAGAGGAAAATACTCTTCTACTGGTTATAGTCACAAAAATCAGGAACTACTCTCATGTTTTGTTCTTTTTAAACATTGTATAGAATTGTCTTATTAATCTGCACTTTTTTTATCTTACATAGTTTAGGATTAGAGGTGCTTACATGTCATAACTTTTGGACACTGTGACAAAAATATTAGAATTAGTTTGTATAGTATTTTTCTTTTTTCAAAACTTAAATTACAGTTTTATTGTCTATGAGAAATGATGTCATTCTAATTTTTATTGATGGTGTTAAGTTAATTTTTTATGTGTTTTAATAATGATGAATTTTAATTAATCAATGAAACATATTCTATTTTTGCAAAAAATTTCATTTGAGTTTTTGTAATTCATGTTGTTGTTACGTCTCTGGTGTTTGATAATCTCCCGTAAAAATTCTTCCCGAGGAACTTCAGCGATACAAGCCCTTTCTAGTTTATTCTTCCTCAATACAACTTTGCAATACACAGAATTTCCACAGTTACTTTAACTTAAACACACACAACGATTTACACACTTTACTTACGGTTTGACTCGATTATCTGTCTCTATCTCCCTGTCTGCTATTCAATTATTTATGCCGTCACTTCTCGCCGGTCTTATATATACAAAATAGAGGGCGTCTGGCAAATACTCGAGCCTTCAGGAACGTTCGAGATACTCATTACGTGTTACCAGCGTCAGGTGACTTCCGCTGTCGTAACATTGTTATTAATCTTAGGATATGGTCCATGAAAAAGAACTAAGACAATTTAAAGAATTGGGAAACTAAACTAGTTATACAAGAGATAAAGATATAGATATCCAAAACATTTAAAATGATGGAAACTGAGTTTACTGTAAATGATTCTGAAGTCATTTCTTATTAATGTTTCATAGGATCCAATGTCCCATCGTATTATTGAGAAAAGACGACGAGACAGAATGAACAACTGTTTGGCTGACCTAAGCCGTCTTATTCCCAGTGCTTATTTAAAAAAGGTACATATATATGTAGATAAAATAAAAATGTGTAGAAATAATGTATTACTGTTGTTCAAAAATTAAAAACATAAAAGCTTTGTGATAAAGTTTTCCAGAATGCCCAATCTGACCAGTACACTGTTACAGCAGCTGTAACAATATTTTATAAACTGATAAAGCAAACATATAAAATACTGAAAGTTAGTGTACAATACCAGTTGTATTTAATCATTCATAATAGTTTTTTATATATGATTGATTTACTATCTCTCTCTCTAGGGTCGAGGGAGGATAGAAAAGACAGAAATAATTGAAATGGCTATCAGACATCTGAAGCATCTTCAAGCTCATACATGCAAAGATCCAGGTAATAATAGGTGTTTAATTGAGAATAAAAATAAAAGTTGATAGATTTTCTTTAAAACTGATTATGTATTATATAAATATTTAAGATAACTTGTACTATATAAATATGATTTAATTTATTTATCCACATTAAAGTGAAATAAACAAAAACCTATTGGTCATCTTCAGTCTTTGAAGTTTATTCATGTGTATTTCATCAGATCAGTAATGTTTTAAAGCTAATTAGGTATTGTTCTTCGAGTAAACATTTTGTATGTTTTTCCATTAAGATACTTTACTTTTATTCATGTTTTATTTTTCTTCACATACATTTAATGAGCTCCACATCTGTTGCAAACAAGTTGTTTAACTGGTATTACAGACACATGTGAATTAGCTAAAACTGCTGAACAAGATAGAAGGAGAGTGAAACAAAAAATTACCTCATTTGTTAACAAAAAAAAAAAACTGTTTTGTTTCTTTTCGTTAGTAGTTTTTATATTTCTTGACATGTTATAGGACTTGATAATCAACATGTTATATTACTTTTAATTTGTAAAGAACAAGTTAATGTTGAGGTGAATATTATATTAATAGTATTGAATTTGAGGATGAAACAGTACAGTGAAAACAAACATCCCAATCAGGATAGCAATTTGTTGGTTTTTTTTTGGGGGGGGGGACTCTCTACAATTATGAACATTTGGGAATCCACCACTTCTTTCCCCTAATCATTCTTTATTGTATGTAAAATCTCAACAGTTATTTTCACTTTTGCAAAAAAATACAAAATTAGCTCATTAAAATTCTCATTTTATGACTTGAAAACTATAAGAATGTGTTTTTTGAGTTCAAACACACCAGCTTAAGACACCCATCATGACTGTGGTATTTGAATACCTTTTGATCTTTAATTACAGACATGGAATGCTAACAAAGCTTTAAAGAGTCACTTGGCAGACAAACGTTTTCAAAATTGGATTCCATGGGTTCCACTCTCTGTATTCCATCTTCTGACCTACCAGTAACGTTTTATTCCTGTTTATCATAGATTTTTAAAAACTTTTTTAGTATTCGATTTGTAATAAAATATTATACGTAATGCAAGTTATTAGAGAAAAGAGATCCCAGTCAGTTCCTACTCTGAACATTCTTTTAAGGCTGTTTTTTATTTGCAGGCCACAATCAGTCTGGTTTATCTAATAAAATATAATACTTGTAAAACCTGTGTACCAACTTGGTTTTGCTGCTTTCCCTTCCAGTACATCTAATCTCTCAATCTATGCACAAACCTGCTTGATATACTATTAAGTGAGGTCAAGCACAAAATATTATGAGTGATTTTTGTTTATTGTAAGGCTTTCTGATGATCATTTTGTAAACGGAATTTTAATTTATAGCTGGAAGTGAAAATTTGTAAGAAAAACGTTTTATTTTTCTTCACATACATTGAATGGGCACCACATCTGTTGCAAACAAATTTTCTAACTGATGTTACAGACACATGCGAAGTAGCTAAAACTTCTGAACAAGATAGATGGCGACAGTACCGGCTCGGATTCCAAGAATGTATGTCTGAAGTTTTACACTTCATGGCAAAGATGGAAGGATTATATGCTGGGGATGGATTCTGTGTAAGGCTTATCAGCTATCTTCAACAACACTACTGCAAAGTTGTAGGAGGTAAGTTTTTCAATAACAAAAATATAATATGATAATGAAAAGTTACAGACAAGAAATTTATTTATTCAACACATTTTATAATACAGATTTTCTTCTGTATTAAAAAGAAACATCACTATTTTTATACACAGTAGCTCCTATAACACAAGAAGTTTAGATTGTTAGAGGGAGGGACATGTGAACCTTGTTTTAATTAATACCATTTTAGTAGTTTGTTGAGAAACATTTTGAGACTTAGGTGACGTCATAATCAAAAGAAAATTAGGAAATCAAAGTTTCATATCTGTTATTTTGCATGAAGTACAGTATATTTTTTTAACCATTTTGTTTTAGTCTTACTTCTTAATTCTATGTTCATTACTATTACTTGCCAGATACAATGTAACCTATTTAATTTTGTGAATCATTTTAGATGTATCTGTGTATAGTATTGGTCAGAAGTATGAATCCAAGATGTTAACACTCAAATTTTCAAGGAGGGATCTAAAAAAGAATAGCGTTGTTTTGATTTAAATATATTTATACTCATTATTCCAATATTAGGCATAAGTGTTTAATTTTGGAACATAACAAAATGAGTAGTCACTGATGGAATAGATCTTCAAGCATCTTCACATTAATATATAACAACATGTTATACACATCTCCTTCAAGCATCTTCACACTAATATATAACAACATGTTATACACATCTCTTTCTTTTATTAAACATTAAACTACCACTAAAATGAACTTTTCCCTCTGATACACATTTTGAGCAGTATATCATTGAATAGAGCTGACTGGTTAACTTGATATTGTTGCGTCATCGAGATCACGTGACAATTCTCACGCTCTCTTGTTTCTAGAACTATCCCGTATATTGGCGAATG
>NW_013666457.1:104966-110428 GCF_000517525.1 Limulus polyphemus
AGGCTTGTGTCGCTTAAGTTTCGTCGGTACGAAGTTACGGAAAATCAATTAACACACGGAGACGTAACAATATAATTAATCACCTATGAGCATTGATTACATCAATTAATGACAATCAAGATTGATGTTTTTGGTTTTTTCAACTATCCAAACAACATAAATATTGCCATTATGATTTCTCATTATTATTTTTGATTAATTCAAGGCTCTTCAGCTTAATCAATTACTGTCATAACTCCCAAAAGAAATCAACTAATTGAAATAAGTGTTTGAGATTATCATTGTTTTTGATCATTCAAACTATCCAAGTCTTCATGTGAGAATAACTGATTAGTTGAATGTAAAAGACTAATGAGCCTGACGATGAAATGGTTATCAAATTCCGCTAATCATCCATCTCTACCATGGAACATTATTTTCATTATTTTCCACTGCTTACTTGTAATATAGTTGTTTTTTTTTCAGTTTGAGCCATGTTAAAACGTATAGTTAGCCTTTGGATGGCATTGGCGATTTACTGGTTTCACTGCAATTATCTAATTTGAAATAATATGACGATGTTTTAAAACAGCTGTGAAAATAATTTTTATCATTATGAAAATGTATCAGTAGATCAAGCTTAGTAAAATCTGTATTTAATCATGTCCCCTAGTTACTCTGCAGTAATGTTGTGTTAAATGAATAATTATTTTTGCTGTAAAGTATGTGGATGTAACATACAAATACATAACAAGAGAGGCACCGTTAATGTCTTGCTAACAGTGATTCTAATTCTTACATTTGTTTAATATCAAAATAGGCCTTTTTTTTATACTTGGACTCCAGATTTAAGACTAGAACTATTTATATCTTGATTTTTATGTTGATATATTATTTAAACAATACAGGTATAGACCAGCTAGAGATAATTTCTGTTGTCTTTGAAAATATTTTTCACATTTACTCTTGTGTAATGATAAATCATACTCTGCAGTATTTTAGTATTAAAAAACTACTTACTTAAATAACATTCTGCTCTAAAATTTATTGAAAAATCCTTTGAATGTCATAAGTTTAGTTACATAAATATCATAAATATTGCATGCTATGAGATTAAGGAAGGTATAATACTTACTGAGATTATGACTTTAATAATGACACAAATTGTTGAGAAATAATGTTCAGTTAATTAAATATTGTTTATTCCTATTGTTTTACTTTCAGAAATGTGCCAGCAGAGCACTGAACTCGCTCCCTCACTGTTATCCCATGAGGACTCTGACACTTTTCCAATGGAGATAGAATTTCTCAACTCTCAAACTATGGAGTTGCTCCCTACAATAAAAGTTTCTTCACATCAAGATTTAGTTGAACAAGAATCCCAGGCTCAGAATCAATCTCAGTCCAAAACAATAAATGATACTCCAATAGAAATGACTATTACTTCTTCTACAGGTCTGCACATAGTGAATAACAGCCCTTCAACCTCACAAGGGCATAATTCAGTGGAAACAGTACCTATTTCTAGAGTTTCAGATGTGAGTCAACTGAGAGAAATGTTACAAAACCCAGGTCTCCCAATTCAACAACTTCCTAGAAGCAGCACTAACTTCAATCTTAGCATCAGTACTGCTCCATCAAAAACTGATAACACTTTTGTGAATGATTCCATTGCTACTTCCACAGCAGGACACCTTCTTCCTGTACTGATGCATAGTAATTCACTTGGTCTACACAGAGGAGGAGAAGAGGTCTACAAGTTTAAAAAAAACATTAAAGAACGGTTTGCAGCAGACTTACAGCAGCATGGGCCTTCATCTCTGAGAGCATCAGAAGATAAAGTAATAAGTTACCAAGAATTCTTAAGACATCCTTCCATGGTCGATACACCAAGTAGATACTCACCAGTAAGCATTACAAATTCTTGTTCCAGTGGCCAGCAGTCTTCTCCAGTTAGCTGTGCAGAAGAGAATTCAGTAAAGATTCCTGAAATCAATACTTCAGAAAATGTTCCCTCTTCAGTTAGAGGATGGGATAATAACACTGACTCTAGCAACAGTTGTGGATTTAATCTAAGTCCACCATCAGTTGTCAGATATAATGGCATCAACAATAGTTCTGGTTATAGCATTGGCAATGAGATGTCGTACACCGCAAAAACAAAATGTAGTAACCCAAGTGGACCATCTTCTTACACATCAGAAGAAGATATAGTTCTTTGTTCAAGTCCACAACTTCCATTAATAGTTCCAAGCATTCCTATATTTGCTTTACATCCTAAAGGTTCCTTCTATATTCCTCTCACAATGGACTTGGCTCTTCTTTCTCCTCTTATCACTAGTTTAGATGAAAACATTCCTGTCCTGCATCCTGTTAGCATTTCTGTAAATTTTACTTTTGGTCAACAGTTAAAGATAAAAGAAAGGGAGGATAGTAGCATGGGAAAAAACCCTCATTAAGATATACCTGTCTCCATAATTTCTATGTTGAAAAGCCATGCACAGAACAAAGTACAATACTAAGTCCTTGTAGTCTTATGCCACATGTGAAGTAGGACATAATACATACAACATAAGTGTAATTATGGACTGTATTTGGAATGGAAAAGACATATTGATAGATAGAAAACATTGTAGTTTTGCAGTAATTCATAGATAAAGTATACGTATACACATACATATATCTTTCCTTTTCTGTTAATATAAATTTATTGAACATGTTCCAGAGGGTGGCCACAGATTTCAGTTATTTATGCCTTTTTTCCCCCAAAAAAATCATATGAAACCACAAATAGTGGATATTTTGCTAACTTTACAGACACAAACACACCCATCTTTGTGTCTTTGTTTGTGGACAGTTTAACTCAAAACATTTTCTTCTGATTTTGGGCAAATTTGTACAAGCACTGTGTGTGCCACTGAAGAATCAGTTGATTAATTTTTGGTGAATGCAGCACAGAGGTCACATTGAAAGTCAAACACTTTTGTTATAATGGTAGCAAATTTGAGGACCCCAGTGACACAGTGGTAAGTCTGTGGACTTACAATGTAAGAAACCGAGTTTCAATACCCATGGCGGGCACAGTGCAGATAGCTCATTGTATAGCTTTGTGCTTAACCACAAAAAAAACAAAGCAAATTGTGATTTTTGTCAAAACTTGAGAACAAACTGAGAAAGAAAAAAGTTATTGACACCCAGGCATACATTTCTGAGGACAAGGATAGCACTCTCAGAGTTCCTTTCTAGTTTTATTTTTTTATTGTAAAAGTGGTCTCTTAGCATAAACCAAGAGTCATTGGGAAAATTACCATTGAATCTTATTACACATCACAAAAGTATATTTAATTTGTTTGTAAGTGGTTTTGTTTGAACTTCACTGTCATTTAATCCACATCAGCTGAGCATAGAGTTAGTAGGTAATATAACTGATAACATATTAAGTGGGGGATAAGTTACATATTATTGTTGTTTATGATAGTGCTATTGTTATTGCTCAGGCAATATTGATACTAAAATGTTATATCTTAGTGAAAGTTCTTTGTGTTTAATGAAACTTTTGGTTCAGAAAGAAAGGCCAGTGAAATGTTGTATCAGTTTACTGTATAAGTCTTTCAAAACGAAAGTTTGAATAAAATACGAGTAAAACTTTAGAATTAATGCTGATAGAGGAGTCAATATCTGGTTTGGATTCACTTACAAGAGTTATATTTGTACAATTATTTGTAAAGCATTACGTGACAATATTTTAATTGCGTGACTTTCAAACATAATGTATTTGAAGAATAAAATTTTAAAACAAATTGATTAAAAATGTCAATATATGACACTATAGCTAAGCAAATTAATCGATTAATTGCCACTTGTAAGTAATCAGTTGTTCGAAATTTGTGTTTCTGATTAGTACTGTTATTGATTATTGCAATAACTGATTAATGTCAGGAAAATACAATTAATCGAAACTGATTATTACTGTTATTAATTATTCCAGTAATTGATTAATCAAAATTATGATTAATTGACTTAATGTCACTAAAATACAACTAATTAAATGGAAGGCAACTGGCTGGCAGCACCAGCCACCAACTCTGGCTACTGTAGTGTTGAATAAAGGCTATCTAATCACTATCATTTATTGTTTTGTACATTGTGTTATGTTTAGTGTATTATTTAATGTTGTATAAGCAGGCATGGAGCTAGAGGAGGGGGCCCAGGAGGTATGGACCCCTCCTGTGTTTTCCCAGAAATTAATAACTATTCTTTAATGTATTAGCAGCCGAAGATTGAGGGAAGAGGGGTCAGGACCTCTTTTTTTTTGATAAATTAAGAACTACTTATTAATTTTTGCAAGTAGATGTGAATTTAGGGAAGGGGTCTGGACCCTGCACCATAGTTAACAGTACTACAGTTACATTAAGATAAACTTAAAAGTATTGCTAGTAGAGGTCTAGTTGGACACACACACCCCCAACAAACACACACACAAAGTCCTGGATCCGTCCTCGATAAGGTGTAAAATCTGTTTTTTACATTGTTTATTAATTTATAACTTGCGTAACTTTACTCATTATTGTCAAATAAAGTTTTGTGTTTTTTATTTTTTTTACATTTGTCTGTGTGCTATGTTTGTAACACCATAATTCTTACTTTACTGAATTTGCGTTCTGGTGGAAGTTGTGACATGCACTGGCACATCTGGAACACTGAACTTTTTGATCACCGGGCGAACACTGCCGAATATGCAACCTCTCCTTCCATTCCGAAACACAATTCTTTATCCACGTTTTCATGCCAGCCTTTTAATGACGTGATAAAAGTAAATTTACTAATAGTACACATTATATATTTGACAGTAATCTAACAAATCAATAATAGATAACATTTTTAACTTGAGTTAATCGTTAGCTTACTTATATGAACAGAACTCCAGTTTAGTTATGACTAATTCTACTACATGTACGTTGTGAGAAGCACTGGAAAGTGA
This sequence comes from Limulus polyphemus, assembly GCF_000517525.1. NCBI lineage: Eukaryota > Metazoa > Arthropoda > Merostomata > Xiphosura > Limulidae > Limulus > Limulus polyphemus. The sequence goes on from NW_013666457.1 coordinate 109,927, forward strand.
AAACAAAAGTCTGGCTATAGTCACGTGCAGCTTAGACAAGACCTAGTAAGTAGTAATGCTAATATATACATGTTGTTTATCTTATTGGTTTCCCAGCACATGTATTTGACAGTTTATTCCAGCCAGTATTGTAAAACGTGTGCGTATTCAATTTACATGCCGTGCTTTCGCAGAATTCCTTGTAATATATGCAGGAGGTTTTAATAAAATACAGAACACAAAAGCCCTGTGTTCCTGAAGAGTAGATACAAGAAGATAACTTATCGATTTAAATTATCTAATTATCTTATCTATTCCCTAATGGTTTTCAAACTTTGTAGGATAAAGTTATGACTGTCAAAACTCTTATTTTACTAAATAAATTGATGTTATTTTAATTTTTATGTTGTTTTTGCTCTAAATTTAGGCTACTCAAAGAATACTAAAAATAATAGGTTTTTACTTTTGCTAAGTACATATTTGCCAAAATTAAAAATATTGTTACGCCTCCGAAGAAACTTTA
>NW_013666457.1:110537-115516 GCF_000517525.1 Limulus polyphemus
GCTATAACAAACGCTATAATTCACAACGAACGTCTCACGTGCTCGACTCAACAATATGTCTTTCTCTGTCCGCAGTTCAATTACACATTGTTGCCGGCAATTCTTGGCGGCTTATATATATATACAATACTACCGCATATCTAGTAGCCTCTCGAAACTTCAGGAAGGGACGTGAACGTTCTAGAAGTTCATGACGTGTTACTAGCGTCACGTGACTTCCGCTTTCGTAACAATATACACACTACACAGTATTGTTTCTAAAGGTTGCTAATAAATGAATAAATATTTTATTGTTTCCATTTTTACATAGTGCGGTTGCCTTCGTGTATGAATTATGTACATAGATAATACTTATAATGATAAAATGATTACGTAGGCGAGGAAATAACAAAATGCAGAATGGAATATAAAGTAGTGGTGAAAACTCTCCAAATTAAAAGAACTTTATTAATAAAACACGCAAACAACACAGATTTATCGACTCTTTGAACGTAGTATCGTGCTCATACAAAAATCATTATGATGGGAAAAATTAATGAAAAGAGTTAACAGATTGTACTACCCTTGTAAAACTGAAGAGAGGGTAATACCGTTAGTTGGTATCTTTGCCACTTTTAACACTTGTTTAACACCCTGTCTGCAGAGACTTGTTTAGTGGGTTGATTCCTAAAAGAACCTTTCTAGTACCGTCTTTTTTAAATTTCTAAATAGTAGCATGCAATATTTGGAACCTGAATAGCTCGTCTGTATGGTTGAATTTACAATGTTTTCCCATTACTCCAATCCAAAATCCCACACAGTGACTGTACATGTTGGGGAATACGAGATCTGGTTATTCAGCTCTATAAAGCCGTTTTCGGAATTTCTGTTGATAGAGATGGCTGAGAAACTCAACAAAACTTACTATCCACTGTAAGGTGGCTAAGTGAGGTACCTGCCCTGAGCATGAACCCTTCTACTATTTTTGTGCAAGAAGAATATAGTTTGGCTAATCCCCTAAACTCTGTATCGTCGAGGCCGAACTTTATTGAGAAGTGAGTTATTTTGGCAGTAAATTGCTGTTGTTGTTTTTAGGTTTAAAGTTTGAGCCCTTTATCAGCGTACATTCTAATTTGAATACCAGAAACCGTGACACCCCTATTTAGCCAACCCTCATTGACTCGCAGACTGGGTGTTAAATGTTTCTGAATTTTATAAAATTTAACATAGCAACAGTTTGTGCACTATTATAACCTACCACTAAAAAAACGTCTGGCCTGAACAATACTGCTTTTCAGTTGTCACTGAGTATTTATTTACTTTTTGAATTTTTAAAGTCTTGAGCGATATAGAATACATGTAATGGTATATCGTAAAAGGCACAGAGAGATGTACTACTTTGTTTATTGTTAAGCACAAGGATACACAATAGGATATTGTGCCCACCACAGGTTGCAAAACCCGGTTTTTAGCGTTATAAGTTTCACACTTACCACTAAACCATTGTGGGCTACTACTTTGAACAGCTCAATACTGCTCTCTTTTATATATGCAAGTGTAAATTTTTATTAAATATTTACTATTTGTCATTCAAACTATGCGCTTTTCTTTTAGGGATCAATGTAATATTTAAAGATATACTTTTACTATCCACCCAGTAGACTAGAGAAAAAAAGCAAAGTTTAACACTTTTGGTTGGTAAAATATATCCTTGAAAATGTATTTGTAACGTATTCTATCGGTAGGTGGGTTCTTCTGGATATCTGATAAAAATAATAGTGTTACGACAGCGGAAGTCACGTGACCCTAATAACACGTGATGACTATCTAGAAGATTCACATAGAGACGAAGGTAATCTGGATGTACGCTCTTAGAGTATATAAGCCGGCAAATAAAGTGACGGCGAGGATAGAATTTCAGACAGACAATCGAGTCAACCCGAAGTAAATTGCGTGAATCGTTGTGAATTCTAGCGTGTGTTTAAGTTAAAGTGACTGTGGAAATTAAGTGTATTGCAAAGTTGAGCTGAGAAAGAATAAACTAGTTTTATTTAAGAAAGGACTTGTATCGCTGAAGTTTATCGGAAAGAATTTCTAGGGAAAATTAACAAACAAGCACAGAGACGTAACAGTGTGTTAGTCCTAGTACTGATATTAAAGAGATATACTGTCATTTGTAAACATACGTCTAAACAATTTACAACAGTTAAAAAGTGGTTTAATATTTTAAAAATATTTAAAGGGGGAAATAAATTAATTTCGACTAAATACGTAGACTGAACGTTGAATGATTTTCACCAGATAATTTCAAAGAACCTACAAAGAAATAACAATGTTACAGCAATACTAGACCAAATAATATATCAATTGTGGTTATGGTTACATAAGCACAGGTATTCCTATCCCCAATTATAAGCGTCCTGTGGTATGACCTTTGTCAGGGTTGCGAGACACCACCCTAATTTCGAACCATCAGCTAAATGAAGGCACCAATCAGAAACAACCTAATGCTGTTTTTGTTATTTAATTATTTATTGATATATGTTTTTTATTTTTACCTTAGATATTTATTTATCATTTTTTACACCAAGTATCCAATGTAAACAAGCTTCTTTTTTATAGTGTAAAGTGTAAAGAATTTGCTATTATTTATTTATTTTATATCATTGTTTGTTTAGATTAAGTTTATATTTAGAAACATACATAGCTTATATGGTTAAATATGTATTGCGAAACTCTCGCCTATTCTCCAAAGTTGTAGAAGATTCTCGAGAGTAAGAATCAGTATAATTGTTTGTTTGTTTTTGAATTTCGCGCAAAGCTACACGAGGGCTATCTGCGCTAGCCGTCCCTAATTTAGCAGTGTAAGACTAGAGGGAAGGCAGCTAGTCATCACCACCCACCGCCAACTCTTGGGCTACTCTTTTACCAACGAATAGTGGGATTGACCGTCACATTATAACGCCCCCACGGCTGAAAGGGCGAGCATGTTTGGTGTGACGGGGATTCGAACCCACGACTCTCGGATTGCGAGTTGAGCGCCCTAACCACCTGGCCATGCCGGGCCAGTAAGAATCAACAATATATATGTGTGTACATAAATATTCGTGTTAGCGCCAGTATTGTTACGCAAAACTTAAATTTCTAGAAACATCTACACGCCTATAAATATAACCAACACGACGCGCCAAAAAAAAAGAGTATCTATTATTAGTTTGCTATAGTCAGTGTGCTATAAACTTCGAAAGCTATAACTGTGATTGTTATAACGCTTACCAATCGGAAAACTTCAGATATTTGACCAGGAGCATTTACAAAGTTCGAACACTACAAATCATTTAACGTCAGTGGATTCTCAACGGACATTAGTATTTTTACGAAAACGTTATATAAATTCATCGCGGAAGTCTCAGCACGCGCGACTGGTGAATAACGAAGGACAAAGCTAGCTAGCTTCCCGTCAAGCGAATCGTACCTACATCAACTCGCAATTAGCTCGCTCATCGTGAACTCTCGATACGATATCAAGAACGTTCCAGATTAGAAAGAATACTTTATATTGTTTGTAAGTTTGTGAAACTTTTGTTTATAAATCATTGTTTATAATAACTGTTATTGTACATTGTTTTGTTGTGTGTATATTCAAATGTATTTGTGTTAAGAAAAGAAAACTGGGTATCAGTCTTGTTGGCAAATATAATAAACTGACTATATATCGGCTTTCACTTAACTACTAAATCCGAATTACAATTTAACTACTAAATTTAAATTTATCAGTTAACTCAATTTCAGGCTCTTTGAAATTCTAATACATAACAAAAGCCACATAATTGATTACCTGTACTCTGTACACCACAGGGAATCGAAACCCGGATTTTAGCATTGTAAGTCAGTAAAGTGACTGCTGACCCACTGGGAGACCAATGTAAATAACAGAGGATTACGCTTTTGATATAAAGAAGTGAAGATCAAGACTGCTCATCACTGCTTGTCACTATAGTGACAGAGCAAACAAACACAAGCCCATCCTAGCACGAACGATTTTGTATATAACAGCATAAAACTAAAACAAATTAATGCAAGTTAACTATTTTATTCTCAAACAACTCGAAATTAATAGAATAATATATAAAATTAAAAAGAGTACTGATATTTTAACTATAGTCATTGAGAACAAAAGGCTTAACTGAGTAAGTCAGATACTTTTTATCTTTCAATATAATATATATATATATGTTTTGTCAGGGTATTTTGCTTAATTAACAGTAATCTGGCGTAACACTGATGTTCCATTCTGCCTTCTTTCTTAACGGTTTACTATAACTTGACTTATAGTAACAGAACAACCTAAGCCTAATCTAATATAAAATTGCACAATCTAAATAAATTGATATAACTTGACTATTTGATCCTCAAAATAATTTAAAATTTATTGGAATATTTGTAAAAAATTAAGAAAAATATTAACTGGGTCTTCAGTTAATTCGAGAGTTCAGCTTTAAATCATCTGTTGCGTCAGCGAGTCACATGACTAGTGTGACGCCACGTTTCTAGAACTATCCCGTACCTTGGCGAATGTTCTAGTATTTACTAGATATAGGGTAGTCTGGTATATAAAACAGGGTGACAACGTGACTGGAGAATAATGTAATGTGTGTGTAGACAGTGAGTAATTGAACTGCAGTCAGAAGTATTATTGACGTTCGTTGATATAGCGTTTGTTTTAGCGCGATTGTTGAAAATAAGTGTATTGTAAAGTTGTATTCGGAAAGAATAAACCAGTTTTATTAAGTAAAGAACTTGTGTCGCTAAAGTTTCGTCGGAACGAAATTACGGAAAGTTAATTAACAAACAGAGACGTAACAAATTGGTGTCAGAAGTGGGATAAAAAAAATGGAAACGAGAAGCGGCAAATCAAACTACAGCATAGCAGACTTGATGGCTGCAATACAAGAACAGCAAAAGAAACAAGAAGAACGAGAAAAACGAGAAGAAAAATC
>NW_013666457.1:116429-117832 GCF_000517525.1 Limulus polyphemus
GACAGACAGAAAGTATACTTGGCTGACATTGAAGACCAATGCATATTAGGATTGGACTATCTACTACTACCGAGGAAGTTTGTAATTGATTTTGATAAAATGACGTTTGGGAACAACAAAGGCCAAGTTCCGGTAACTGTTAAGAGAGAGGTTGAACTAATTAGGTGCCATCAAGGTGAAGTCAAAGTGACTGAAGAAGTTGATGATGACGAAGTGGAACCAGGTATCGATATCAAGGCAGAACAGGAGAAAGACCAAAATTTGAAGCCAGTGATTGATTTTTTAAAAGCAAGTGTTTTGCACTCTGCTTGGGAGAAGGTGTCTAGTCTAAGCCCTGTGACAAAGCACTATTGGGCACAATGGGACCAGTTAAAGCTTGAAGATGATATTCTTGTCCGGAGATGGGAAACTACAGCTGGGAAAGTGACGACTTGGCAAACAATTATACCAAGGAAGTTGTGCTGCGTCGATCCCATGATAATTTAACAGGAGGACATCTCGGAATTATGAAAACATTGAGTCACCTACGACACAGATTTTACTGGATAGGTATGAGACAAGATGTGGAAGAGTGGTGCAGAACATGCAGTACATGTAGTGCTAAAAGGGGACCCAAGCATAAGGGACGTGATCCAATGAAGTTATATCAAGTTGGTGCACCAATGGAAAGAGTAGCCATCGACATTGCTGGTCCTCTGCCCCAAACTCGTGCTGGAAACAAGTACATTTGTGTGGTGATGGATTATTTCACCAAGTGGCCGGAGGCATATGCAATACCAAATCAAGAAGCTACAACTGTAGCTTCGGCTATTAGTGACTTCTTCTTCAGAATTGGTATGCCATATGAAATGCATTCAGATCAAGGCCGCAACTTTGAATCAGCTGTGTTCCAAGAATGCTGCAAGTTGTTTGGCAGGATAACACCACTTCACCCACAGTCTGATGGGATGGTAGAAAAGTACAACTAGACATAGGGACAGGAATTGGCAAAGTTTTGTAATAGCCACCAAGATGACTCGGATGTCTTACTCCCTCCACTATTGAGGGCCTATAGGACAGCAGAGCATGAATCCACTGGATACACTCCAGCAAAGTTGATATTTGGTCGGGAACTTCGGTTGCCAGTGGATCTGTTAACAGGACGCCCACCTTATGAAGAGTTGCCTGAGAATGTGTCAGAGTTTGTGAATGTGTTATCGGAAAGGATGGATGATATTCACCATCAAGTGCGCTCAAACTTGAAAATGACTGCTGATTCGATGAAATTAACTTATGATAAGAGATCTACTGAAGTCAGCTTTGAAGCAGGAGACAAGGTATGGTTGTACAATCCCAGGAAGACCAAAGGGAAGTCTCCTAAGTTGTCTTCTCCGTGGGAAGGCCCATATGACATAGTGGATCGT
>NW_013666457.1:118454-122358 GCF_000517525.1 Limulus polyphemus
CTAAAGTTTCGTCGGAACGAAGTTACGGAAAGTTAATTAACAAACGGAGACGTAACACATCTTTACCCTCTCTCATGAAGGTCGATAACAATTACCTAGTTTACAGTTGAACTATTCAAAGGCTCCACAGTAGCTCATCGGTAAGTTTGAAGACTTATAACGCTCAAAACCAGGTTTCAATACCCGTGCTGAGCATTGTGTAGTTTTGTGTTTAACAATGAACAAGCTTCTTTAAAAAGAAACATCGAACTTTTACTGCTTATTAATAGTTCACTGTTTAAAATAATATTATGAGACAATATTTATAACAAAAGAATTTCACCGATGGGATGTGTGACCTACTCACACGCTGATCTGTCTACAGTTCCTTGATCACACCCTACAATAAGCACGTGTTTCAAATGATGAAACATAATGTATTCATTATGTTTAGTCAATTTTTGGAAAATACATTAACTTTTTAATGAAACGGGATGTTTGTAAATTACTTAAAACGTGTTTAGGATCCTTAACAAAAAAAAAACTTTTTTTTTTACTATTATGGCTGTTACGTTATGGTATGTTCAAAAACTTAAACTAGCTTTTCAAAAAACAGGATATAGTACTATCACGTGCTTGCTAGACACGCTTCAGCGAAATATGACTAATAAAGTCAAGAACTCAATCAGTATAGAATGGTCATTGCCTTCTGGCTGTGCAGCCAAATAAAAACATAAGTCATTCCTATGATGTTTAGTAAAAACCAAGTTAGGAGGCGCTGTTGAAATTGGAAACAGATTCAGTGATGGAAAGGATGGTACTTGAGCTGTCCCAGCGATCAAATACATTTTAATAGCTCATAATTTTAATTGTTTGTTTTGTTGAATTTCGCGCAAAGCTACTTGATGGCTATCTGCGCTAGCTATTTCTAGCTTAGAAACGATAGATTAGAGGGAAGGCAACTAGTGAAGACAAATCGCCGCCTCCTTTTGGGCTACTATTTTAACAACCAAAAGTGAGACTGATCGTCACATTATAACGTCCCTACAGGCAAAAGGGGGACGAGCATATTCAATGACAGGATTCGAACCCGCAGGTTGCGAGTCACGAACCCTAACCACTAGGCCATGTTTAATAGACATGATCTTTTATGGTTTAACTGATTAACACTATTTAATTAGTTATTTTAAAATAATTAATTTAAGACAAGGAATTCATTATTACAAAATGGTGTAATCAATTATTAGGCTTACCAGAAAGTAATGCCATGTTATTGTTTTTTCCTTATACGGTAAAAGGTAAGTGTTTGTTTTTCAATCAGTTACATAATTCCAATTATTATTAATAGCAATATGCCATTGTTTAATTCCTCGTTAACAGAAGGAAGCTTCCTTTGAGACAAAGAACTCTGCGAGAGCAGTTTTGATGCCATCAATACTTCTGAACGTTTTATTGCTGAAAAAGTGCCATAAATCTGAATAAATGGTAATCCGAAGGGGCAATGTCAGGAGAGTATGAAGGGTGAGGAAAGACTTCCCAGTTCAAATCTCTGATCTAGTTCTGATCATTCTTGATGTAGAATGATCCCTTTTCTGTTGATCAGTGCTGGGCGTTTTTCAATGTCCAATTGTTGACAATAAAAGTCTGCAGTTATAGTCTGATTCTATTTCAATAACTCAGAGTGAATTATGCCGACTCTGCTCCAGCAAATGGACGACAAGACTTTCTGTGGGTGTAGACCCGGTTTGGCAGTCGGAATTGGGTTCAGGATAAACCACTGATTCTTGCGCTTGGTGTTGACACGAAGAACCCATTTCTCATCTCCTGTAACAATCCGATGGAGAAACGGTCCTTTCTCATGTCTGGTTATCAATAAATTGTAAATTGTTATGCGCTAGACTTTATTGTCATCTGACAGTTTGTGTAGAACTCAAACTCATTGTCCGTTGACCTTCCCGATCTGTTCTTGAATGCCAGACCAAGAAGAATAAAGTTTTTCTGACAACTATTGAATGGTTTGACGGGGGTCTGACTCAACCTCTGATCTCAGGAGGTCATTTTCCAACTCTACTGGTCTCCTTGAACGATGGCAATATGAGAGATCAAAATCACCTGACCTAAATTCTCAGAATCATCGCTGGCACTTGCTGATACTCAAGAAGTATCTTTATAAACCCCACAAATGTTTTGGGTCGCCATTGTTGCCTTGTTATCTTTATGAAACTCCTAGAGCATGTAGTGTCGAATGTGATTCTCGTTAGGAATGTGGTCAGTCATTTTTTCTGATTAGAGGAAAAATATTTTTGTTGAGAGAAAATTAACGAACAAGAAGGGTTCTTTTTCCTGCTAAATTAAATTCACCTGAAAAGAAACGAAAACACATAATTAGAAACGTTTGAATTTAAAGTAACAAAAACGACATTATTTTTCGGTACCCGTAATACATTTTATTACGTTTTATGTTTATATTTACATTCTATAGTAATGTACATGTTAAATCTCTACCATGATTTAATATATACTATTCAAAGAATACTGACACTAGAGCTCTGCCACTTGTTACTAAATTATTAGGTAAATCAGTGACAAAAGCTTTTCTGAATTCCGGTTCTGATTGGCTAAAAGTTCCGAGTGCGTTTAATATTTGATATGGAATAAAAGTCTACATTTCTGGTGAAATGAAATGCTTTCTATAGTTACTCAGAAAGACGTCTCCACTGGAACACTCACACGTGCTGTTTGACAGAACTGTATTTTTAAATACTTGTACTTAAAGTAATACACGTTACCATGAGTCCAGTACTGATTATTGTTATTACTATGTAGTTCTTAACATGAACCCTAACGAGGAAATATTTTAACTACATATAATAATAATTCTAATTATTAGCACACCTGAACAGCATGGGGGTGAATGTGACAAAACGCCCCTCCTCCAGCTTCACTACACCGTTGGAAATTATGGATCATTAAAAAATATCATTATTATTTATCAGTTTTAGATAGAATTATCCAAGTACAGCATTTTTATAATAAATTAAAGCAATTATGAATATTACAAGCGTTTAATACTCACCTAACGTCAGCCACGCTCATTACAGTTTGTTTTTTGAAGTTAAGCACAAAGCTACACAATGGGCTATCTGTGTCCTACCCATCACGGGTATCGAAACCCAATTTATAGCGTTGTAAGTCCACAGGCATACCACAGAGTTCGAAATGATAATGCTTGACAGCAAAATGAAAAGTTTTATAAGTAAATATCACAGCTTCAAATCTAAATATCACACGTTATGAATGAAGATACCAAGAAAATAATTGTACTGAGGAAGAAGAAAAAGCTGAGTATGTTCTTTTCTTATAGAAACGAAAATTTTAACAAAAAAAGTTGTAGCAACACCAAACCATTTCAATGAAGAATATTTAGGACAAATATATAGGCTATCAGATCAGTAACATGAGGTTCGAGAGTAATTTGTTAAGTACAAATTAATTAAGGACGACTCGTCCAAGTAATAAAAATAAAGTTAAACAAGTGTTTCATTAAATGCACGCCTTCTGTGCGTGCAGAGTTGTGCCATAGAAGATGTGCACGTAGAGTTGTGCCATAGAAGATGTGCGTGTAGAGTTGTGCCATAGAAGATGTGCGTGCAGAGTTGTGCCATAGAAGATGTGCGTGCAGAATTGTGCCATAGAAGATGTGCGTGCAGAGTTGTGCCATAGAAAATGTGCGTGCAGAGTTGTGCCATAGAAGATGTGCGTGTAGAGTTGTGCCATAGAAGATCGAAATAAGAATATAGTAAATGTTTTCAAATTCGATGACGAGGAACACACTTTGAGACTAATAATGGCTGGAGACTGCTTGAATGGGTAATGAAGAAAAACTTTAATATAAGTTTAACATAACAGCAAATGTACAACGTTT
>NW_013666457.1:122863-163239 GCF_000517525.1 Limulus polyphemus
GGTTTGTACGAAATGTTGTACATTTGCTGTTATGTTAAACTTATATTAAAGTTTTTCTTTATTACCCATTCAAGCCGTCTCCAGCCATTAATAGTAAATGTTTCTTCATCAACCTAGGGTGAAACAGCTACGGATAATGAGAATTTATCTGGGAGGGCGCATACATTTTAGGACGAAGCCCCCGGAAGACAACGGGTTTTTAACATTAACTAACATCTCTGTCAATTTGTCTAATGAAAAACTATTTTTTCGTGATGTCAGTAATAACTTATTTTTCATATTATTGTCAACAGTTAGAAACAACACTAACAAAGGCTATTTCACAATCTGAAACTTACTATGTAGCATTTCTCTCCGGATATAGTCAGTAGTAACAATACTAGAAAATCAGTAGCGATGTTTGAAATAATATTTCGATCCCGTGTATAGCGAGCTCTGTGCCACTTTTTTTTTCACCAATAATTCGCAATCATCGTCAGTAAAATGTGAACTATAGTTTTTCAATCTATTCACTCTACAACTATCTTATCAAATATTTATCCGTTTTTATACCTTTAACATTAAAATACGGATTTCTTCAAACAAGTAGATGAAACGAGATATGCCATTGTGCAATTTAACAGGTGTTACTGTATATAAAAAAAAAGTCACCAGGCTGTGTGTTAAACGATTCTCAGTTGAACGTCATGTCAGATTATAGGAAATGTGTGTCAGCGGCTGCGCACTACGACCCCACTTACACAAAGACAATATTGACGATGAAGCTGTCGTATTAGCATTTGTTACATTTGAGCGTCACTATGAACACAGCTATTGACTAATTGCCACCATTTTATAGTACTGAATGTTTTCTCTATCATTGTATACACCATTGTAGTAAAAGATAAGAATGACATGATTTTGAGGTTGATTTTGAATCGCTTCAGTGACCTTGTCACAGGGTATACTGACAACACTCAATTCTGTATCATAACAATTATTTTCCTATACCTCTCCACTTTGAACTATTTGCCTGTCTGTTGTGTATCCAATACAACAGTTATAACAAAATTACACTTTCCACACCCAAACTGATACTACATGCAATAATAAATAAATATTACAGCGCACATATTAGCTTTAGTAAAGTAACACAAATAATTTACATATAATGTAAAATAATGAAATACTAAGTCATTGTTTTAGAGCAAAGTCACATTGGAATATCTGCTGTGTCCACCACCGCTGGGAAACAAATCCCGGATTTTAACGTTGCAAGTCTGTAGACTTACTGCTGTATCACCGGGGAACACCAAGTTTTACAAAAGAATTTGAAACTGTACAATATAATGACATAATCGACAGTACGAAATATAATGACCTGCAGCGAAATAATACAAATCAAAATCCTTGAACAAAACTTTACGTATAAAACACAATCGACTAAAACATCAAACCCCCCAGTGGCTCAGCTAAAAACCGGGTTTTGATACTTATGGTGGGCACAACACAGAAAGCCCATTGTGCACTTTCGCGCTCAAAATCAAAGAAACCATAAAATAAATAGCAAACAATTAACCCTCATTCGCCTTTTAAAAAATTACAAAATTTATCAACCTACTTTATTTAATACACATGATTACTAGGAACTACATTCCTCAGACTTACATTTTATGAAACAAAATACTAGTAGCTAGTGTTCTACCCTGTCAATTTGAGAGTCCATGGTTATCGTCCCGTTGTGGCAAAATCGCATTAGGTGAATTTTCGATTGACGGTCGTATCCAACTAGATTAACCCAATAGTTGGCGGTGGATGATATTGATTAGCTGGTACTCCTATTGTCTATCAGGACAAAAGTAGGATGGCTAGCACAGATAACCCTTTTGTAGCTTTACACGACAATAATTATTGCAAGTGTAATAATCACTAGTCAGTCAAGTAAGTGCTAATTAATGATTAAAGATGTTCAGATAAAAGTGTTTAGTCAGTCAGATGAGTCAGGTAACGTATAAAAACCCGTATTCAAGATAAAAATGTCTTAAAACACCTTCTTCCAAGAAAAGTATCACTGACATAGCTAAAAAAAACATTTTGTGGGGATCTTGTATCAAAATACTTAGTGATTTTTGTTATAAACAAATGCAAAAGTTGGATGTTTGACATTTAAGGATAAGGCAATTTTATTTACATTTAGTGAGATATCTATGTAACCTAAGAAAATTGTTTAAAGCAACAGAACAAAGCTAGAAACATCCTCTTGACTGATTTTGTTTGGGGAGGGGAGGGGGGGGAGACCAGAAACACATATAACTATGCTTATGCTACACACTTAATGCTAATTTCTAGACAACGAGAGGTTTGTTTAGTTTAGCACATAGCTACACAAAAGGTTAGCTGCCCTCTGTTTACCATCGAGAATCAAACCCCGGATTTTAGCAATATAAGTCAATAAACTTATCGCTGATCCACCGGAGAAACTTGCTATAAGAAAAGCTAATTGAAGGATGGTTCTAAAGAAAGACGAGTATATATCTGGGTGAACGGTTGGTCATCAATTTTCATGGTAAAATACAAGGATAAACGGGCACTTCAAACACATTTCACGCCCGCAAGGCGCAAAAATAAATTAAAGCAACAAAATATGTGTGCATTGTCGAGGTTTGTTATGTGTATCATGGTGTATTTCATCACAATGAGTATACAAGCTATCGTGACAACAAATAAATTATTCAAACTCGACATTACACAATAAAATGTTACGTTGCAGAAAACGTTTTAACACAAGTTGTTTAAGAACGCCTGGATACTGAGCTACTTAGTTTGGAATATATATTTGCTTAGATGTATTCAGGGAGTTTTTCTAAATTTTCATGCAAGAGTTCTGAATTTAGTTAACGTCTACTAGATGTATGAAGGTCGTAAATATACACTAGTCCTCTGCTTCGATAAAGATTACATACTGTAACGATTATTCCGTAGAAGTTTGTACCTGTTTGGCTATGTTTCTGTACCTGCTTCTTAGATGAGGCTATGATCAGTTCAAGGGGTGATGCCGAGACATGTACAAATTATTAAGAATTATGGGTTATCTTCGTTGAATATGTTTATTTAGAATCATTAATGACGTAGATAATCTAAGGATTGTCGATACTGCACTAGAACCCTTTTCTGTCTTCAGTGTGGTATCTCATAATTTGTGCTTTGATCCTTTTCCTGTGTAGATGTGCATTATTCTTTTCCCTTTCTTTGTCTTGTGCAAACATTTTACGAAACCTCTATACCACAATAACCAGTAGTAGTCATATGATCAGTTAAGTAAAGACATATTATGTTGTATGAATAGAGATTTTCTTTGGTTTGTGTATTTGCATTTCTTTTGCTCTCCGTTTTTGAAATATAACCTTACATAACATTTCCGAAGCCTGCGTTCTGTGTCGAAAATGTATGTTGAGTGTTCGCCCCTGGCAAAAAACTCTGTAATTTTGTTGTTTTTTAGTTTGTGTAGTCAGAATTTGAATGAATTACCAATTAGTGTATAAACATACACTAGATGGAAATCTAGAAGACGTCATATAAATAATTATACAACTGGTTACTTAGAAAGGGAAAATTAAAACACCAGAAGTTGAGCTTCCTGTGCCAAGAAGTGAAATGCTTATACCAGGATTTATTAGACACAACTTTAGATAAGGTGATTAAACCAAATACTACAGCTTTTCCCTAGGGACTATTAATTGGAAAAACTCTCGTGGACGTGAGGAATAAGGGTGCCATCATTTGGCCAATGAACACAAATAATGAAATCTGTGTTCATTCTTGATGAAATATCACAGGATGCGAAGCTATATAAGTAGTAACAATAAAATCAGACGTAGTTATCTTAGAAACAAGATGTAGCAAGTCTGATGTCAAATTTTTATATAAGTAGACATCACCAACTCATTTAATGGAGCTGTATGACCAAAGTTTTGTAAATGTTGCAGCTGTTCAATGACGCAGACTATCTTATTTGGTAGTAGAATACCATGATACTTTTTCAAGTGGATCTCATGACTTAGACTGGACAAACAAAATACCTCATAATGCTGATACAGACGATACCCCAATACATTATTTGGCAAGACGACTGCTGGTTGCAAAATAAGTTGATAACCTCTAAGAAACAGAATCCATGAAAGAATAAGGAGTAATAGGACCTTTCGTACTTGTAAAGAAGGATGGATCAGCAAGATTTGGTGTAGACTACTGGAAGGAGAACGAAGTGATAAAGAAAGATGCCTACCTACTTCTAAGGATTAACTCTGCTTTAAATGCTTTATATAAGTCGAAATGGTTTTCAACCTTCTATTTAAAGAGTAGATAGAGCCAGTTCAATGAAATGAGTGAAAAAAATACATATACTGCAGGAAATATGTTATGGCCAATTTTTGTTACAATTTGGATTATATAATGCATCTAAAGTGCAACAGAATATAATCCAAGATGAGACATCCACAGGTGATGAACTAATGTGTTCCAACACCAAACTGAAAGAAGTTCAAGTAAAAGATATCCTCATTAAGTCAATTACTCAATGTACCAGGAATGGTGCAGAATGACCCTCATGGTACACAGTGGCTCCATACAACAAAGCACCGTGGGATTCGTAATGCCTGAAAGAAAGCTTGTGTCAAAATTGGAAAGATACAAGTAAACATCAATTATGACTTCAGTCGATACTTAGGTGTGAAGAATACACTGGATTGAATAAGTAACACTTGTAATTAGTTGGATGCTGGAAATCTGTAGAAGATTGATTTAAATTGTGTGAACTGTGCTATGGGTATAAAGGCCCACGAAGAAAAACATGGACAACTACATCAGCATTGCGTTGAAACACCATTTGAGGGATTTGCCGTCGATGTGCTTGGTCCTCTACCACAGAGCAACAGTGGGAATAAATACATCATGGTTGTGATGGGCTACTTCACCAAATGGCTGGAAACATATGCCATTTTTAGCCAGGAAGAAGAAACTTTAGTGAGGAAGATAGCCATTGAATTTGTTTCATCATTTGAGGTGCTTATGGAATTTCATTCAGACGAGGAATGGGACTCTGAATCTTCCTTGTTTGCAGAGATGTGTAAAACTCTTGCAAACAAAATTGGCCGCTTGGTTAAATTACAACCCATACAACCTTACCATAAAGAAAAATGTGTGTATTTCTAAGTGTATTTGCAATTGGAACTTTAGCGTTTCTGCTAATTATCTTAATCAATCGAATACAAGACTTAGAACGACAAAACAACCATTATAAAGTGCTGCAAACACAGGCACTGAAATCTGAATCCTGTAAACAAAGATCTGAATAATAGGCTTATAAGGGATTAATAATCGAAAATAAATTTATTAAGACATGAGGTTACTCGTGAAAAAGACATTCCAAATATTGTCATTGCAAAAAAAAGTAATTTCTTTATTTCATAAACTAACAATGAATAATTTCGCTTCAATTCCATTATCATCATTTCACTAATATCCCTTATGTAATATTTGCTGTTGCTGTTTTTTTTTCTTTTTTGTAAAGCTACACAATTAGCTATCACAGGGAATCGAAATCGTATTTTAATGTTGCTCATACGCAAGTTTACCGCTGACTTACCAGGGGACTACAATACAATGTTATCATTTGTTATGTTCAAAAAACGTAATGATATTATACACTACACAGAATTTTCTAGGTGCCATTTTTCAAAATAAATATAGCAAGTGATAGTTGCCTAGTATCAAACTTATGGTTCTATATTCTACTTATCTTACATACTCTCAAACACATACACATACTGTAATCACTTTTCCCAGCATGTCTTTACATGGAAGAGAATATCCACCAAAAAAGAGCATTTTTTGGTATATGGTAAATTTTTTAAGTCTGTCAGAAAACAAATAACAAACATCATCAGTGGCTAGTGTGTCCTTCAACAGCTCTTACCACTGCCTCGCACCACTCTGCATACTCTTAGGGAGCTTCTGCCTGTTGTTCTGTGGACGGCAGTCAAGGAATCAACATGGAACACGTGGGATTAAAACAATGCAACAAAATGCCACATGGCATAGAACATTTCATTTTGCAAAAATATTCTTATTGGCTATATTATTCATAAGAGAAACAATATGCGATAATATGACGAGGAATGGAAACTACTCACTCGATGCTTGAAACTAAAACCTACTACTTCCCATACCCCCCCCCCCATAGGTTTGGTATGAGTGGGGAATCAGTATTTGTTAGCACTGCGAAACAGTTAATCATAGCAAAATTCCAGCAGTGACTGTAAGATGTTTTGCCAGAGTAACTCTCTCTATATGAAAAGCTTCAGAAGAAATGTACAACTTTCCTGGAAGACTACAAAAAAAAAAAAAGTCACGCCAATCGTGGTGTCCTGGAAATATAAAATTTGCAAAATTTACCCGTTAGAGGGCTATTTGCGTTAGCCGTATCTAATTTTGCAGTGAACAACTAGAGGGAAGGCAGCTAGTTATCACCACCCACCGCGAACTTTTTTATTGACGAATAGTAGGATTCACCGTCACATTATAACGTCTCTACGGCTGAAAGAGGAACCATGTTTGGTGGGACGTGGATTCGAACCCGCGGCCCGTACATTACGAGTCGAGCGCCCTAACCACTTGGCCAGTCAGTTTTTTTTTTTTAACATAGAATGATGACTCACTCCATCTCAATTACACTGAAAGTGTACTTCGAAACTGTTCCATGGGTTTGGCTCTGACTTTTACAACCAAGTTTCATAAACAGAAATTTCACTAACTTACAAATAGCCCAAAACTGTCTTCCTAGTTCAGAGTATCCTTGATATCGAGCGAGTTGAACGTACATATAATCGGCGGGAAGCCAGCTTGCTTTGTCAGGCACTGCATTGTTGGACCGTTGAAGTAAGATAATATTTTCACAAAATCACTAATGTCCGATAACAAATTAGTAATATTCTTGGAGAGATATCAACGTTTGATGGGATTTCACTGACGTTCGAAATTTATAACTGTTCCTGGTCAAATGTCGTATATTTTCCGGTTGATAGGGTTTAGCAAAATCACAGTTTATAGCTTACATGGTTATAACAGTTTCATGATAGACTTGTCTCTTCTCTGTTTTCTCTTGTCTGTTGTTTTTGGTGCGATGCCCTGCTGTTTTTATATGCAAGACACATCTTCTAGAACCTTCTAATAATACCGGATACGGAAATGGATATATTGTTGATTCTTTGTGTTCACGAATATTCTATAATCTTGGAGAGTTGGCGGGAGTTTTGTCATACGTAACTAACACGGTAAGCTAAACACGCCCTCAGATATAAACTTATTCGAAACAAACGTTGACATTAAAATAAATATATGACAAATTCGTTATACGCAACACATATCTGATAATACAAGTCACGCATATTTTTAAATATAAATTCAATCCAAACAACGTTCATATTAAAAATAAATACATAATAATAAATTCGTTACACTTCATTCCCACGCTCACCTGCTCCGCTCTGGAATCATGAAACCCCCACGTGCTCAGTTTGCTAGAACATTCAAGAAGTCCCTCGATTTCTCATAAAAGGGGTGGAGTCAGACGACTCTGTCTCAATTGCCTCTCATTCATTCAGTTGGTCAAATCACCTCGCTCTGCGCACAGTCAAAACAAAGTCTGATCTTTCAGTATAAATATAAATTTTGGAGGCATTCCGCACTCTACAAATGATGCATTTTTTTTCTATCCCATTTTAGCTGTTTTTGAATTTTTAAATAAGTCTTATTTTTTTACTCACATCATGTTCGCGTTATATAATTCGCGTATATCTTTTACACTCTAGTTCTGTAAACAAAATATTTTATATTTTATATAAAATCATTTGAAATGCTGGCAGCCTACCGTTCAAGTAAAGTCTGAGAGTATAAAAACCACCCAAACAGTTTTTGCTACACTCGTAGAAAATATATTACAGTTTCACAAAGGAATAGTATCACACACAAGATAAAGATGTGGCTTACTACCACTATTCTGGGTATAAAATTGGTGACCAAAAAAGAAAAAAAAAAAAAAAAAACAAGAAAAAAAAACATTGGGCTCCACATGTGTCTTCTAAAGTTTGCACATCTGGCTGAATATGAAAAGAGCAGATATGCCATTTCCAGTTCCCATGATATGGCGTGAGTCCAAAGATAATCTAACTGACTGTTACTTTTGCATGACTAATGTTTCTGGATATTCAGGCAAACTAAACAATACATGAAATATCCAGATATTACATACGCAATGAAACCAGTACCTCATGGGGGTGGTCTTCCAGTGCCACATCCACCAGTGAAGTTGGGAAACAGAAGAGTTATTCTGCAAAGAAGACAATGAATCATCTAGCAATTCTATTTCAGTGGTACCTCAACATAAACTACCTCATCTGATCACACAAGAAGAGATAAATGATCTAATTCGTGACTTGTCTTTATCAAAGCAGTATGGGGAACTTCTTGGTTCTAGTTTACAGCAATGGAATTCATTAGCTCCTTGAACAAGAGTTTCAATTTACCGAAGTCGCCATCAAAATCTGACATCTCACTACAGCATGCAATATACTTTGTGTTTCTGTACAAATGTTGATGCATTAATGGAAGAATTAGGTAGTGAACATCATCCTCAATAATGGGGTACATTTTATCGATTCATCTAAAGTTAGTCTGAAAGCTGTACCTTTGCACAATGGGAAAACTAAGCCATTAATTCCTGTTACTCATGAAAGAAACTTATCAAATCTTGCAGATTATATTTGAGGCCATTAAGTATGATCACCATAGGTGGAACATATGTGGTGATCTAAAAGTTTTTGCACTCCTTCTATGCCTGCAGATTGGATATACTAAACATTGTTGCTTTTTGTGTCTCTGGGACAGTCTAGATGATAAAAAGAAGGAATGACTAGTGAGAGAGAATTACATACCAGGAAAACAGAATATCAAGTATCAACCTTTAGTGAATCCTCAAAATGTGTTTCTGCCCCCACTTCATGTTAAATTGGGACTCATGAAAATTTTTTAGAAGGAATGAACAAAGATGTTAATGGTTTCATCTATCTGTCTGACAAGTTTCCAAAAATCAGTGAATCAAAAATGAAAGAAGATATCTTTTTTGAGGCCACAGGTTCGAGAAGTGCTTTTTTTTTAAAAATAATACTCAATCAGAAAGAACTTGATGCCTGGAAATCATTCAAACTGGTTGTTAAAAATTTCTTAAGAAATCACAGAGATGAAAGTATGCTGTGATGATATGTTCGAGAACTACAAGGAAAAGGGGTTTAGGATGTCACTAAAGGTGCACTTCTTTCACTCCGAGTTAGACTTCTTTCCAAATGAGCTGGGTGCAGTGAGCGATGACCATGACGAGCGCTTCAACCAAAATATTTCTACAATGGAACAGCAATATCAAAGACAATGGAATCTTGCAATGATGGGAGATTACAGAGTGAAGTTGAGAACATAAACAAAAGTCACAACAAGTCAAGCAGATATTTTATAACAAAAATAATACCACGATGAAAGTTTTAAACACAGCCCGAATGTACTTTTAGTACATAATCATACTATACTCATTGCTTTTTTGAACTGGTATTTCTATTATGCATTGTTTCGAACATTTTTAAGCGCAAATTTTAATGAATAAACAAAGTTATTTAAGAAAAATATATTTTCACGATGTAAAAAAAAAGGAGTATTTTTTAAAAATCTATCATAACTTGAAAACTAGAGTTAATCAGTAATTTTCAACATGAGTTTTAGAATCAAAATCGTTAAATTATTCAGAAACAGTTGAATTTTTTCTAGTAGCAGATAAAAATTGTTTTTATTGCCTGGTGTTATTGAAGCATGGTTTGACTTGGTACAAATACCAAGAACACCTGAGATAAGATGAGATCAAAGATAAAACCTGGTTTTATCAGACAAAAATAATAGTCGCTTGAGCTGCTAATCAATTCGATATAGTCCATTAAAATATTCTTCATTATCAACGTACAATACATTGACTTTTCAGATTTTGTTATGTTTATTGGGTGGATTTAGAACTAAATTTAATTATAATACAGTTGTTGGATTTGGGATAAACAGGCATTTGAAGACTGAAATGTGTTTGAAAGAACTTGTTGCTAGGGGTCATTTTTCAAAATAAATATAGGAAATGATACTTGCCCATTATGGTTCTATATTTACTTATTTTACATGCTTTCAGACACAAACGCATACTGTAATCACTTTTCCCCAGCATATCTTTACATAACTCAACATGAAAAAGGATATCCATCAAAACAAAACATTTTTGGTATATTTTGAATTTGTGAGAACAAACAACATTCAGAGATTCTGGCTTGTTGTCTCAGCAGTTCTTCATAACATTCACAAAAATGTTCGGGAATGGTGAGTGTTCAATAAACAATGTGCTACAACGATGCCATGACCATTGTCTGAATTAAAGTAAAAAAACAACAAAAAATCAACAAACTCTACTGAAAAAAATCAATCGTAGCTTTTCCGGATGTTATCCAATTTAGATCGACGTGCAGACGAACAATTAATAAATCCGTTGATCTGACATAAAAGTTGGTTTTTAGAAATATTACGTTTATATAAAAATCTCGAATTTCTTAGTTAAAAACACTGACAGGTAGTGAATGATTTAATAAAACAGAACACGGGTATGTACTGAAAATTTATACTTCAAGTCTCTCTAATAAAAGACTCCCACACAAATGATTATATTTTCATACTTGCTATAGTAATAAATGTGCGTTTTCATGAGGTAATTAATATACACACTGTATTTATTAGATACACATTTTGCTAAATTGATCGAGTTTTATTTTCAATAAGAAGACATGATTAGTTTCACGAAAACTGGTATAGCATTTTATCAGTAGTGTAGATAGTTGTCGAGGTTAAAACCAAATCAATGTAATCATTATGCAACATGCGTCTTCCCACTCCATTACCTACTCATTTTTCTCACGTCTATATTTTAATCTGTTGTCAACCCCATCTTTTAACTACAAAAAGAACTAATCTTAAAAATGTAAAGCTAACCTTGCTAACACAAAATTAACAAGCAATCGCTGACTCTAAGGGTCCGGCATGGCCAAGTGGTTAAGGCGCAGGTTTTTAAATTCCCAATTTTTTATTTATCTTGTAGATATTTTATGTTCTAAGTTAGATCCAGTCGAAGACCTAATTTCCCATGGGAAATGGCCCGGCATGGCAAGGTGGTTAGGGCGCTTGACTCGCAATTTGAGAGTCACGGGCTCGAATCCCCGTCCCACCAAACATGCTCGCCCTTTCAGCTGTGGGGGCGTTATATTGTGACGGTCAATTCCTTTAATCATTGGTAAAAGAGTAGCCCAAGAGTTGGCGCTGGGTGGTGATGACTAGCTGCTTTCCCTCTAGTCTTTCACTGCTAAATTAGGGACGGCTAGCAAATATAGCCCTCGTGTAGTTTTGCGAGAACTTCCAACCAAACCTGACTCAACGACAGTAGAAATAGTAAGGCACTTTGTTGAAACCGTATCTGGAATTTAGTTTTTATTCTTTTTCTGAAAATCTACAGGAATATGCATTATTTTAAGAGGAATTCATAAGTGTAAGCCAATCTATAATTGGATAATGTAACTGTGTCTCAGTAGTTCACTTGGGGGCTGACAATAGTAAATTCGGAGTTCGATACCCATGATGGACACTGCATACTTCAGCCAGTTGTGCTTAAAATACACAAAAGCAAAAAAGACTAATATTGATAATGATTTCAATAAAAATTTTCTATATTAAGTATTTCAAGAAGAAGTGTTATTTTTATCACAATACACCTGTACATAGTAACTACTTCCAGCAACTTTTGTTATCACAATACACCTGTATACAGTAACTACTTCCAGCAACTTTTGTTATCACAATACACCTGTACACAGTAACTACTTCCAGCAACTTTTGTTATCACAATACACCTGTATACAATAACTACTTCCAGCAATGGATCACAATACACCTGTACACAGTAACTACTTCCAGCAATTTTTTTTATCACAATACACCTGTACATAGTAACTACTTCCAGCAATGGATCACAATACAACTGTACTGAATATTTTGTACTGTTTTGAATTTCGTGCAAAACCACTCTATAGTTATCTGCACTAGCCGTCCCTAATTTAGAAGTGATAGAATAGAGGGAAGGAAGCTAGTCATCACCACCCACCACCAACTCTTGGACTACTCTTTTACCAATGAATAGTAGGATTGACTGTCACATTATAATGCCCTCACGGCTGAAAGGGCGATATATTTGGCAACAGTGGATTCGAACCCGCAGATTGCGAATTAAGCTCCCTAATTGCCAGGCCACATCCACAATGATGCTGAAAGACAAACAAGTCTGACATAAAAGGTTTTAATGTTCATCAACTTTTCATTAGTTCGTATTATAATAAACAGATGTAAAAGGTATTGGTAGATTGAAGCAAAGAAAGATATAAAAATATTTTAACATTTATATGTAGTCCACAGTTATTTGAATACAGTTAAATGGGAATAAACTGTGCACTGTCTCCTCTGTCTAACACCAAAATTGTATACATAAACATTATACAGAATCACTTCAATTAACCTCTAAAGAGGATTTTTCTCTAAGTACTGTTTTACTCAGGTTTCTTCATACAGTTTCCATCTGGGTATCGTTGCTGGAATGACTCAATCAGACTGGGATCTATCAGCCGCACTCCGTCCACCTGATTACCAAGAGTAATCCAATTAGGTTGAACATTATGAGACCGACCAAACAGTTCAATTTTTCTAGTTCCTGGAGAAAGCCTCTCTATAATTCCATAAATTTCATCTGGCTTGTGGCTAGTTGCACGAACTTCTGCAACAATCACATCGCAATCCAATCCACGATTGATTGAATCTGGATCCCCCTTGATTCCTACCAGACAATGTTCTTTTCCATGATTTAACCAATGACCTGTTCTTCCAGTACGAATAATTCTCTGAAGCTGATTGGTCTTTACCCAGATAATTTCATCACAACGTTCATAACCCCACAATTTGAGGCACTCACGTCCAAGTTCCATGGCTCGTCCAGTCACCCACAAGAAGATTAAGCCTTCATCCTGTAAACTTGGAATATTCAACTGTCTCATTTCATCATCTGACATTGTTCCATATGGTAATTCCATGTGAATATCCCAAGGTGGGTCAGCCATCACGACAGCAAACTTACCCAGAATTGTCATGTCAAAAAAACGCAAGTCACACTGAATCCACTGTGCTGGATATAACGTGGTTACTTTTCCATCATGTGACATTTTTGAATCTTGTTTATCATTGAGCTGAATCTTTGCTGAAGGAGGTGTAATTGTTGAATAGTCAACTTCATAGTGAACATACTTGCACGTATCCATATGGAAACAAGTGTTTAAGAAAGAACAGTCACCAAGAGACTCGTCAGTATGTTTCTGAATGATTTTTTTGAAGTGAAGTTTGGTACAAGCTTTATTGTCTCCTGACATTTTGATACATTCTTCTTTGGTTCCATGAGGGCAAAACTCCTGAACCTGAGCTCCACCTTGTGACTGAAAACGTTCCACTAAAGATCGTTCTTTTGCTGTTGGTTTACTCAACAACTCTAAAATTTCTTCTCCCATTTTTTTATTTTCTTTTTCTCGTGCCGAGGGTAAAGAAAGAAGACTTTCAATATTGATATTTTCACTGTCTTTTTTGCCAGTTTCTTTAGCTTTAGCATTTATTTTAGTTTTTGGCTCATCTTCCAAAACTGTGTCACTTTTCCTTTTCTCTGTTATTTCTAGATCCTGTTTATCTCCCTCAAATATATCTAGAACAGCCTGAAGTTTGTCATGTTCAGCTGACTCAACAACAAGTAAACTCTTACCTTCTGGGGAAAAGCTTTCCTTAATGGAAATAAGTTCTTGTGCTGAGAATTTCTGCAGTAGATTCTCCACCATCAAGTTTGAGACATCTTTTCCCAAAGATTTCGAAACTGATGAAATAAGATTTAAGGAATCTACTGGGAGATTTAGAGCAGCATCACAGAGCCTCAGCAGAAGTTGGTGTTCAACTTCTGGGTCAGTCTTTACCTCCTGAGTTTTAACCAAACTTTCTTCTTTAGATTGCTGTTGAACTGGGTTAGGGCTATTGCTGCGGGGGCTTCCTGTTGGCCCTCCAAGCTCCCCTTGGATGCTTAAGACAATGCCTTCTCTTTCTTTCTTTCTTCGTTGTAGTCGTTCCCGCAGACTACTCTGTCTTGACTTCAAGGCCTGTATGTCACTCCAAGTATCTGACATCTTCAAATTCTGTGGTTTCAGAGCTAGAGATTTACCTAAACAAAAAATAATCTTTCATTAATATGTACACATTTTGCACTAGATTTAATAAGCAGTGTGTAATTCACTGTGATGTTAAACTCCTTAGCTGCATCTTGTACCTAAAACTTCTTATTTACAACAGAATCACATTACACGACTTATGTCCAGTCTTCATTCTCAGAAACATAAAGCAACATTATGAACATTAAGATCTTCTAAAAAAGAGAAAGTCACATATGCTATAAATTACAAGTATTTATTAAAAAATATGTTCACATTAGTTTTTGTTTTCCTAAGTAGCACAACAGAAATTAAGAGGAAATAACAAGGCTCTTGCAAAATGTATATAAATTTAACCATCTGTCTAAGTATAATTATGTTAAATGACTTAATTGCTAATAGACTCCACTCAGCTTCTGAGAATATCGGTTGGAAGAATATTAGCATGCATTAAAAATTGTCCCCGACTTTCAATTCATGACAAAAATGTTTTATTCATAACAGGAAAAATTTGATAGTTAAATTGTTAATCAACTGATAATCATAGGGTGAAATAAAAAGCTTTTCAATATAAAAGCAGTCCTTCAAAAATACATTTCTCAAGAGTCAGTACCTTGTCCTACACTATGGATTGTAGTCATGATCATACAATTTAATACTCATAACAGTTGAAATAATTTGTCTTTTTATTACTTCAATGAAATAATAAAATGTTAATTTAGACCCAAGTTATAAATATGTTGCAAACCAGCACACCTTGTAAAATGCAACAACAAAAAAGTGTTTAAAATTAAGAAGGGGCAAATTAATTGGTTTAATAGCTCGTAATGGTTTACTGACCAATTAAAATCATCAAATATTATATATACATAATTTACATATATTTAAGGACTACAAGGGACCTCTTGGTCCATCTAGGCCATCCCATCCATTATACCATTATAGCTGGTAATGGTTTACTGACCAATTAAAATCATCAACTATTATATATACATAATTTACAT
This sequence comes from Limulus polyphemus, assembly GCF_000517525.1. Lineage (NCBI taxonomy): Eukaryota > Metazoa > Arthropoda > Merostomata > Xiphosura > Limulidae > Limulus > Limulus polyphemus. The sequence continues at coordinate 138,252 of NW_013666457.1, forward strand.
ATAATTTAAGGACTACAAGGGACCTCTTGGTCCATCTAGGCCATCCCATCCATTATATAAAATTCTAAAATAAAATTAAAATACTCAATGACAACCCTTATCACTCAAATATTTATCAAGCCTTCCCTTAAACTCCCATAAATTAACTGCATCACAACATCCAAAGGCAATTCAATCCAAAGGCCAACCACCCTGTTAGAAAAATAAAACAGTCTTAGCTGAAGATGACTCCTACCCTGCCAAAATTTATATTTGTGTCCCCTAGTCTTACTATTCTCACCATTAAGTATGAAAAAAAGATGATGCATCAACACTATCAATTTCCTTAACAATCTTAAACACCTCAATCTGATTCCTCTAACTCTTCTTTCTTCAAATTAAAACAGTTTTACAGATCTTAACCTTTCTATCCCAGATATTGTCTTTGTAGCCCTCCTCTGAACCTTTTTTAACAATTCAATGCCCTTCCTAAGGCAAGGATCACAAAACTGAAAATACTACTCCAAATGTGATCTAACCAATGATGTATACTATGACATTATTTAAATAACCAGCCAATTATTAAGTTAGAAAAATTTGTGGATCTTGAATTTTCATGATTGAAGCTTGACAAGACAGGCTAAAATCATTTTTATCTTAATATCCAATTACTGTTTAAAATATGAATCTCCCAGGAATCACAGAAAATGTTACGACTTTTTAAGAATTGCTACTTGTGTTTCCAACTCAGGTGTCTTTGCCTTATAAAGATAAAACTTTTTAGGTTTGGATTAATGCCTTCCCACCTCTAACAAAGCCATAGATGAAAATAGAACTCACCAGCATCACCATACAATGACTTATATGCACTGTGATGTAGTAAGCTTAAATCAACAACTACACATTATAAGGCATGGCAGCCCAAATGCCCAAGGATGGAAATTTCAGGATGCCTTGTATATCTTTCATTCCTCTTGAGCTTAAGATGTAAGATATATATATATATATATTAATGATACTTGTCTAACACAGAAACTAATGAGACCAAGGATATTACATGTTTACATTTTCAATAGTTAACTGTTTTTACAGAACTAAATAATCCACTAAGATTAGAAAGGTTTCCACCTTATCCAGTGCTGTGTCAAACAAGTTTTACTGTGTTTCTAATATAAACCTGAGATTAAACACACCAAGAATGGCCTTAATATTGCCTTTATTCCAAAACGGGCATAGCTTGTCATATAGATGTATAATAAGTCATTTCAAAGACTACCAATAAAGGGATTACATAATAGTGAAAAACATAACCAGCCAAACAGTAGCAATTAATTCATCTGTTATTGAATATTTTTACGTCAGCATGTCTAGTCTTTGACATGTATCTACAGCTTAAGATTTAATACTGATGGTATGCATATAGTGAATTGTTAGTGTTTTAAACAAAGGTTAATAAGAACTTTGATGTCTCTGCTACATTATACAAGGATATGTTAGAATAGATGCTACTAGTAATACTACTTAATCAAATCCTATTCAAGTTTAGTTGGTGAGTAAAACAATATAAGGACAACCGAATTATAATTATAAACTAAAATTAAAAACATCATACATTTACTGATGTCAATTTATCAGTATCAGTTAAACTTTTAAATCAAATGTGAATACTCAAACTCGAGGATTAAGTTTCATAATTTGTGACAGCCCAAAAATCAGGTATTAGATCTTTTTTTTTTATGTGCAGTTAATTTTCTTTTAGTTTTACCTGACGTTCAGCACCGATAATACCACCAATAGACAACAATTTAAACACTTTTCGATTCTCCTGCCATCGAAATACTTTTAGCGACATCTGTCGTCTTTTTACAATTAACCTACAAATGAAAAAAACAAATAAGAGTTATTCTTATTCTTAATAAATATTTTTATGATGAAGCGAAGATATCAGTGTAGATATATATTTGAAAAAAAAGAGTAAAATACAAGCCTACTTATTTAATCAGCTCACTATATAATATTTACAATATATAAATAACATATTATGTGAATTTAAATTTCATATTTATTTTGAATAATTGCCTTTTTACGTGCAAGTATATGTGGTATATTCAAGAAAGACGACAAACAACTTTCGATAAATATTTTTATTCTACGAAATGTTTCGATTTACGCCTTTTTCGAGGGTCTTTGAGCGTCACGGATTATAAAACTGATTTTAAATTATAGTAGCCTAAAATAATCTAATACTACAACAATGTGCGATGAAACATACCAAAAGTATTCAAATTCGATGACGAGGAACCCACATTGTACATTTGCTGTTATGTTAAACTTATATCAAAGTTTTTCTTCATTACCCACTCAAGCCGTCTCCAGCCATTATTAATATCAAAAGTATTGCTACGACAGCGGAAGTCACGTGACGCTAGTAACATGTCGTGAGATTCTAGAACGATCGGGGAACATCACGAATAATCCAGTATTTGCTAGGCGCCCTCTATTCTTGTATATAAGTGCGCCAGATAAAGCCAGACAATCAATCGGAATTGAATAGTGGACAGAGAGATTGAAGATATAGACGGACAATTGAGTCAAGCGCTGTAGTAAGTAAAGTGCGTGAATCGTTCGTTGAGAATTATAACGTTTATTTAAGTGACTGTGGAAATTAAGTGTATTGCAAAGTTGTATTGAGAAAGAATAAACTAGTTTTATTTAAGAAAGGACTTGTATCACTGAAGTTTCTCTGGAAGAATTTCTACCGGAAATTATCAAACGAGCAGAGACGTAACAGTATTGTTAAACTAATTAAAAATAATAATTGTAAATAATGAAACACAAATAAAAAGGAAATAATAACAGTTTTAAAGGGACCAGGTATTATATATATTAATAGAAGGTGTTTGAGTTTAATCAAAAATTATCACAATTATTTAAAGTTTAGATATGATATAGTGTTTCGTCAATTATGCCATGTGAGTTGATCTAATTTTCAACTGTGGCTTCTTTGTTATCAAAAATAGCAATGGCACAAATATGTTCTTTGAAATGCCTCTAAATTATGAGTGATAGATTAGAGGAATGGCAGCTAACCAACACCACCCACTGCCAACTATCTGGCTGCTCTTTACTAATGAATAGTGGGATTGATCGTAACATTATAACGCCTTAATGGCTGAAATGGCGAGCATGTTTGGTGAAGGATTTCGAAACCACGATCCACAGACTGCTATTCAAGTGCCTAATCACCAGGCCATACCAAGCTTATGTACTGGGCAGGCATAATACGCTTCTTACTGTCTTATTTCATATAAATGCTTTCAGTTTTCTCTACATATTGTTTGTGTAGTTTTAATAGGAAATGTCAATCAAGAGAAATACTAATTTCCTCTCGCTCTAGCTACTTTCTAAACTGGGTTACTCAGCTAGGATATCACATGCCCATTCTTATGGGAAAGATTCCCGTAAAGTGGTGTATACTGTATTACTGAAATAAACAATGAAGTTTTCCACTGGCAAGTCAAATGATTCCTCAAAGATACAATATCTTATTTTACAGTGAGTGACACTGCCAGTCACATGTGTAGTTACTAAGGTAGCAATGAGACTAAGAATACTATAACAAGATATTTATTCTCTTAACGTTTTGACTACCAGGATGACTTCTGAAGAAGACTTGTAGTCGAAACGTTGAGAGAATAAAGATCTTATTGTAGCATTCTTAGTCTCATTGTTACCTTAGTATCCACTTGCCAATATGAATTATACCCAAAATGTGTATTGTCTGCAACCAAAGAAAACTGTTACTCTTCTTTTCAAGGGAAGGTGATAAAAATTGTCTCAGTAATAATAGAGCTATTAGTCTTACATCAATAGTCAAAAAAGTTTTTATAGTCTAATAAAATATGTTTTGTAACGTTATTTAAAAGTGTTTAATTTTTTCAGAGTCAACATGGTTTCACTAGAGGAAAGTTTGCTTTATTAATCTTTGAAGAGCTTGCTGCTTATGTAGAAGAGGATACAGGTATGTATTTGGTGTATCTGGGTTTCAGAAAGCATTTGAAAAGATACCAGATAAAAGACTTGTTAGAAACTACATCTATAGTTGTGAGGGATAAGTTGGCTCATTGGATATAAAACTGGCTAGATGGAAGAAAGCAGATGGTTGTTATAAATGAAGTTCAGTCAAAGTATATTAATATCTCAAGTGGGACACTTCAGTGGTCAGTGTTAGAACCTTTGCTCTTCTAGATCTACATAAATGACAGATGATTGAATGGTCAATAAATTACTTATATTTGTTGACGATGCTAAGGTTTTAGGGTATTGCTGACTGTGAGGATGCTGTTGCTGCTCTTTTACAAAATGGTTTAGATCATTTGATAAGTTGGGCAAATAAATGACAGCCAGCTTTTAATTATAATAAATGCAAGGTAATGCACATGGGCTATCATAATCTGAATTATAAGTGTAAATACAATGGGAATAACCTTAACAATGTTACAGAAGAAAAAGATCTTGGTGTTCTGATTGACCAGTCGTTTAAGCCATCCAAGCAGTCTACTGTTGCTAGTGATAGGGTAAATAGAATTTTAGATTTCATCTACAGAAATATTGAATACTAGTCTAAAGATGTCATAATTTCATTGTATAGTTCACTGGTAAGGTCACACTTACAGTATTCGATTCAATATTGGGCTCCTTATCTTAGAAATTGTATTCTCTGAAATTATTTTCTCTTGAAAAACGACGAATTAAAAGGCATCAGATTGAATTGTTTAAGATAAAGGAAACTGGTAGTTTCAATGAATCATCTATTTTCATAATTAATGGTGAAAATGGTAAGACTAGGAGATGCAATATACATTTTGGCATGGTAGGAGTCATTTTCAGCTAAGACAGTTTCATTTTTTTAACAGGATTGTTTGCCTTTAAAATGGGTTACTTTCAGATGTTCAAGGAACAAACTTGTTAAATGTTTGAATGGCAAAAACTGACTTTAAATTTTTAAATAGTTTAATTTAGTGGATAAGATGGCCTAGATGGACCAACAGGTCCAATATCGTCCTTAAATTTTGTGTTATGCTATTATTATTATTATTATATATATATATATATATATATATTGTTACGACAGCGGAAGTCGCGTGACGCTGGGAGCATGCACGCTGGAGTTTCTAGAAATATCGAGGAACCCCGCGAATCTCCGAGTGTTTGCCAGGCGCCCTCTTTTTTGAGTATATAAACCCGGCAAATAAAGCCAGCGATAGAAGAGATATAGATAGATTGAAGAGATAGATAATTGAGTCAAACAAACAATAGGCACCATAGTAAAGTGTGTGAATCACTGTGATTTATAATGTGTGTTATAAAGGTTCTTAAGTTTAAAGTGACTATGGAAATTCTGTGTATTATAAAAAGTTTGTATCGAGAAAGAATAAACAAATTTTAATCAAGAAAGGACTTGCATTGCTGAAGTTCCTCGGAAAGAATTTATCCCGGGAATTAACAAACAAGCAGATACGCAACAATATAATTATGTTTTCTCAGTCTATAACAAAGTTGAAGAGAATGGCAAAGGTTTGTTTATTTGTTTGTTGAATTTCACTCAAAACTTCTCAGATGTTCTCTGCACTCGTCAACCCTAATTTAGAAATGATGGACTAGAGGAAAGGCAGTTAGTTAACACCAACCAAAAACAACTCTTTAGCTACCCTTCACCAACAAAAAGTGGGATGACTGTCGTATTATTCTAGCCCAACAGCGAAAAAGTGGGAGGGTGAGACTAAGTTATATTAATTACTTGATCATACACAAGGTGGTTTAATTGGTTTTGAGTTTTAAACTAAGGGACAGCTGGGTCAGGCAGAAGATAAAGAAGAGAGGAACAGTGTACAATGCAGACATGATACGTGTTTTCTACCCTCTTACTTAATATACATACAAATATTTTTAAATTTATGTATATGTTGCATATGTTGTCTTAATATAGAATCTCAGTCAAGGCTGCCACTAGGTTCCTCTTGTCCTACTTACCTACTAAGCTGGGTCACTCATCTAGGGTGTCGTACACTTTCTCATGGGAAAGATTCCGGTAAATTGGAGCGTACTTAAAGAAATAAACAGTAATCTTTTTCCACTGATAAGTCAGGTGATGCTTCAAGAATACTTCATCCCTTATTTTGTAGCGAGAGTGACCATCAGTCACGTGGATAGGAGCTACATCCTGAGAAGAATGACATTGTTGCTTTTATTCTATAATGCTATGTTTTTCAGCCTGGAACAAGATTTAAGAGACAATAATGAAGATCATTGAACTGATGTAAATATACTTGATTTTCTAACTCTACAATAAAAGCATCACTAGATAAACTTGCTTTAAAACTATGATTGTGTTTATGTTGAAATAAAGATTGTTTCACTGTGTTTAACTTGTATCCAGTTTTTCATTGCTTCAAACTCAGCCGAGATTAAGATAATTCAGATTTTGCTTCGTAAAACATCGTCTGTTGAGCCTCCTGTTATTTTACGGCTCCTACCCGATTACTCGAAGGGAAATCAGTGAATATGAGAATATCACACACACATGTACATACATCTGTGTGTGTGTGTGTGTGTGTATGCAATTTTAGTAAACGTAATCTCAATTCTGTGATAAAAATCAATTTTAATCATTTGGTACAAATAATGCAAAGTCTACCCCACTTAATGGTAACAAAATTGGTTTATTTCTTTGAATATAACATGCAAGTTCCGCGAGCTATATTCACTGATAAGTTTAACTCAAAAATAAAACTAAACAGTCACATACTTGTTAAAATTCCTAAAAAATTAACTAATCAACTGACTGACTCACTTACTAAAAGGCCCCCCGTAGCACAGCGATATGTCTGCGGACTTACAAGGCTAGAAACCGGGTTTCGATACCCGTGGTGAGCAGAGCACAGATAGCCCATTGTATAGCTTTGTGCTTAATTGCAAACAAACACTTACTAAAGGACTTATTCCTTAACTGACTGGTTCACTCATCAACTAACTGACTCAATGATTAGCTGTCAAATTCACTGATAAATCAGAAATTTACTCTTGTATTTTTATACAATGTTGGCCCCCTCCCAAATTTCACGAAAATTCGTGTCAAGCATAGATTTGTAGGGCATTTCTGGGTATTACACGTCATTACTATGTCTTATCTAAAACTCACTTTATGAAACAATATAAAACATTTAAAACATAACGTACCACACTGGCTTATGACGAGCTTTGAACAATTCCAATAAACAAATAGAATAATAATATTTTTAACTTCAAGCCACTCTTTACTAACCAAAATATCATTCATAATTACGCATTACAACCACTAAATCTTTCGTTTAATGTGTTAAAACAAAGTGTAATCACATTTCCATTAACAAAACAAAATCTTCTTCGTTGTTTTATTTACTGCCCAAACTGTTCATTTACCAGATATTTTGTTGGTTTTTATTCTCCATAGCTGATGGTAAGAAGATGAGATAACCTCTTACCCTTTATAACCATTTAACGACTTGTCTACCTCCTTCATGACACTTTGAAAGTAATCTCAACAGAAACCTGTCTAAGTCTTTATTGAACCTGTTCTCCTTTCGACGTCCTTCCAAAGACGATCACAGTAGATGACTTTTAGATTGGACTACCTATTCTTCTGTATTCTGTTCTATCTATATTACCCTGTGACTTCATATTTATTGTTATTTGAAATCCAACCTCTGGTGACATAACTGTCATACATTACATGGCGATTTCATGGTCTGCCACTGTGAACCTATTTGTAGTTAGTCTAACCTTACATTCATGTTCCTGCATGAAGTCAGTTCCAAGTATGTACTCTTTCTCGATGTCAATTACCCACACATCAGGTGGTGTAGAGAAATTTCCAACTTTCCCTCTGCTGGAACTTTATACGCACTTGTTTTGTGCATTAATCTTTCATCATCTATAGAAGCAATTTCACACCTTTCATTATTAGATTGGGTCGAATAATTGTAGGTGTAGAATTAGTGTCAATAAATATACTGCAAGGCTTCCCATCAATAAATCCGTTGATTTGTGAGCTGGTTTCTTTTAATAATAATATACAGTTTAGGTCTATTGGAAAGTAACATCCAATTATAGCGGTTTCCTTTTCCTATCATTCTCTGGGAGCACTTTCTACCAATATATAATTTTAACTTACAGTTATAAAACCTTCTGTCCTATGGTGTACTTCCACCATTCTGAGAAAATAACTCTTTAACTAAGGAGCTTTAATCGGCAGTTACTGTTAATACGTCATTTAAAGTTACAGTTATAAAACCTTCTGTTGAATGGTTTATTTCTTCTATTCTGTTGTCTAATGAATCGTTAGACCTTCATAGAAAATTGAGGTTTCTATGCTTCTTTGGTCTGATGAATTCATAATTCCTAGATGGTGAACTTAATTGTTTGTCTACAACTTTAATGGATTCAAGTTCCCCCCGTTAACTGAACAGCTGCTTTTAAAGATGTACACCTACTTTGCTTTAGCCCAATTCTCATCAGTTATAGCATTTAAGGATTGATCGTAGGCCAATGAATCCATCGTTTCAAATAGATTATAGAACATACGTACAAGATAACTAGACAGGCTTTTCAACAGGGAATCGCAGCAGTACATAATGGGATTTATTGTGAAATCAAAGGTATTTTAGTTATATATATTTTGTATGAATGATATATTATTAGGGGCCCTGTAATCGACAAAGTTCGTTGTATCCACAAGCAATTTGGTGCATAAATAGTTTGGAAGAATGTGTTTTGAAAACTGATGCAGATCCATATGGACTGTTTTGGTAGTTCTGTAAGGTTAAATTGAGAAAACTATTTTATTTTATTGTATTTGTAAGCTTTTTAAAACGATTATTCATATTCACTAATAATTTAGTAGTTTGTTTTACCTAACTAATAACGATCGGAATGTGATCAAGTTGAACTTTGACTCGTGAGAAAAGTACATACGTCACAGTCACTGCCAAACTAATGATAACGAACTCATAACAGAACTCAAAATAGCTGTACAGCTATAAGAATATCACAATTTTGATTTGTCAAAAGCATAACTAAAATACTACGCACAACTAAATTTTATGTTATTTCAAAAGTCATTTATATGATATATATTTTAGCAAGTTTTCAAATATAAGTTTGGATGGTTAATTACAAATGATATAATTTTCATTTTTGTTAGAACCTTATTTATACTTTGGCATTGACTTAAATATTGATTAAAGTTTACTAAAATCAACATGAACGATGTCATTTTTGTAAATCATTTAATTTAATGTTAATTTTATCATTTTCAAGCCTAATTAAGAAAAATAATTTTTAAAATCTGAATACTTTTAAAAGGTTCAATATTCGATTGTTTGTTTATGTTAATGCAAAGCCACATTGGTTTATCTGCTGTGTCCACAGGGGGGGAATCGAACCACATCTTTTAACTTTGAAAGTCTATTGGCTTACCGCTGTCCCATCAAGGGAGATGTCTTGAGAAACTGATATATATATATGACTTCATATATATATTTTAATAACCATCCCGTTTTTTTATAATTTGAGCCACTGGGAGGGGGGGGGGGTAGAAAGGAAAAAGTAGATAAAACAAAAATTATATAGTGTTCACACCTATACCAACAAGCGGGCCTAGTGGTTAGGTCCAAGGTTCAAGCCGCAATGCCTATGTTATTAATAACATACAAATGGACGCAGCTCTATTGTAGAGCTTTAGATTTTGGAGCTGGCGAACTAGATGTCTGTACGATGTCGGTGAATCCTGCAGATAAGACATATTGTTTTTTTTTAGCTTCTGATTTTGTAGTGTTTAAAGTGTATTTTAATATTTTATTTTAAACTTTTAATTAGAATTAGTTTTAGGATATAGTATATTATACTAAATATTTAAATTGAATTTATTTCTAATTACACAAGTTAACTTTGGCATAAGTGTACTAAATTTTTTTTGGAATTACTAAGCCTAAGAGGAAGAAAGTCAAAAATCAAATCCAAGCACATCTAAAAGAAGATGGAACGTTAAACAAAGAAAAAAAGGGAATACAAAGAATCAAGGAACAGTTGTGACAACTACGGATGTAGATTTTAACAACGATCCAGAAGAAGATAGTCGGCAAGTTTTTGAAAAAAAAAACCTAAACCGCAAAGGACGCCAATAAAAAATGCAAAGCAAGTTGAAAATAAAAATAAGAAAAATGAAGCGAATATAAAAAATGGAAAGCTTTTCCTCCGATTATTGTTGCAAATGTTCCAGATGTTTACGATGACATTCAGATTTGTAAGGAAATCAGTTTTTTTTTCCTGAAATGAAGATTTCCAGTATTAAAAGACTAAGAAACATGAACGTTTTTATTAAAACAGAAGACCAGTTTGCTTATGAAAAATTGTTGGAAAGTTGGCAAAGTGCAATGTTTAATAATGCAAAACTCATAGTGCGGTTGCTATATGCTGTACAAAATCAAAAAGCTCTAGTAATTAAAGGTGCTAATCATTTTATTAACCTGGAAGGTATTGTAATGAAATTAAACAAACAAGGTGTTGAAACAAGTGGCAAGAATTATAAGTCGTAGAACTAACGAGCCTACTACTACTATAAAAGTTATTCTGTCAAATGAAGACGATGCAAAGAAATTAATAGAAAAGTTTAAAGTAGAATATCTAAATTTTAAAATTGAAGAATATAGAAGGTTTGTTTTGGTGCTTCAGTGTTATAGATGTCAAAAATATGGTCATATGACAGACACTTGCACAAATTGCGTTAAATATATTAGATGTGCAGGGGACCATGAAGTGAAAAATTGTATTGTCTCGCGAGAACAAACTAAATGTGCAAATTCTAACGAAGAATATCATGCGAGTTCCAAAATGTGTAAGGTGTACAAGAAGGAAGAAGTTAAGGTTTTCAACACACCAAAAAATAGAGAAAGAAAATCTTATGCCAAAGCCTTGAAAGATTCAAGTACTAATTTATCAAAAGATAGGATTGAAGAAGTTTGAAATATTTTAAAATAGATCTAATGCATACAATGTCTTTAATCATAGTTGATATTTTAATTAAGTTAAAAGACCTGAAGATAAGTAGGAGTGATATTGTTAAATATGTTTGTGTATCAACTAATAATTATATTGATTTAAGTTGGATCCAAAAATTATTTATCAAAAAGTAGCATCAGCTCTAAGTATTAAACAAGGATGTACATCAAAATTTGATGACACTTAATAGGTATGGAGTTTTAACAGTTAATATTCAGGGAGATGTTGTAAATAAGTGGGACGAAATAGAACATTTTGTAAATAATAATATCCTTATAATAGGTGTCTCTGAAACAAAGTTAACAAATAATAAAATTTTTAATCCTAAAGGTTATAAGGTATACCGAAGTGATCGAGATACTAACAAACATACACTAGGGACAACAGTTTGAGTCATTAAGGAAATCAAATCAGAATTAGTGTCATCTATTAATTCTAATGAAAATGAAATTGTAGTAGTAGATGTATGGTTTAATAATATTAAAGTAACAATTGCAAATATTTATGTATCACCAAGAAATAATCCTAAATATAATAGTTTTAATAATTTAATTAAATATAATTACAATCTATTGATCATGGGTGCTTTTAATAGTAAACATGTAGCCTTTGGCTGCAATCAAACAAAAATGGAAATTATATGTTAAACATTATTAATACATTTAATTTATCATTCTAAATGATAATCAACCTACACATACTCATAATGTAACTGGTAAGTCAGTTATATTAGATTTTATTTTAACGACAACTAAATTTTTTTCTCACACTAGCAGTTTTGAAGTTGGACCTGATTTTCACAGTGATCACTTACCTGTAAGTATTTTTATCGTAGAAACTACAAACATGAGAAGTAATAGTCAATTAGAAGCTAGATATAACTTAGAAAAGCCAATTGGCAGAAATTTAATGAAATTCTTAATAGAAATTTAGATAAATACGAATTTGACTCATCAGAAAGTGAAGACCAACTAGAAGAACATGGTTATGTTATTTCCAATGATTTTAAGATGGCAGCTAATTTTAGTATACCAAAATATTATCCTAAAAACTAAACGGAAATTTACAGAGAAAATTGAATTGGCATTAAAGAAAAAATAAGAATTATGGTTCGAAATCATAATTTATACTTTAAAAATTTATATAATAAAAACAAAAATATGTTAAAAATTTATATAATAAAAACAAAAATATGTTAAAAATGTATATAATAAAAATAAAATATGTTAAAAATTTATATAATAAAAACAAAATATGTTAAAAATTTATATAATAAAAACAAAAATATGTTAAAATTTAATTAAAAAACAAAGAAAAAGATTTTGAAAGTTTATGTAAAAATTAGATAAAGAAAAGGATATTAGTAAGTTTTGAAAAAAGTTTAAATATTATATTAATGAAAGTTCTGATAAAATAATTTCCTTTGATATTAATTGAAAATACAGAAATGTTAAAACTGACCAAGAAAAAGCTTGTATTTTTAAAGACATGAGGACTGAAATTACAAGAGATAACCACTATCAAAATTAATGATCAAGTTGTAACTAATGAAGAGGATTATCCAATTATTTTAATAATAAAAATATTACGTCTGATGAAATAATTATGGTTTTAAAAGATATTAGATATTAGAAATGTTAAAGAATTGTGATAGAGATTTATGATAAAATTTCCAATTTATTTAATTTATCTTATAAAACAGGATATGTCCCCAAAATATGGAAATCAAGTGTTATTACAATGATTTAAAAACCTAATAAAACGAAATATTATCCTTACAGTTATAGACCAGTCAGTTTAACAAGTTGTTTATTTGAAATATTCAAGAAATTTATACACAATAGACTATTAAATTGTTTAATAAAAGTTAATAAAATATATCCTTATCAAATTTGTTATAAGAAAAACCATCAAAATTCTGATCATTTGGTAAGGTTTACCGAGTCGACAATTGATGGGTTTAATTATAAAAATCCTACGGGAGCAATTGTTTTATATATAGAAAAGGCTTTTGATAAGATATGGTATAATGGATTGATTTATAAATTAATACACGATTTCACCTTGCTTATTATTGTTTATTAATAACAGATGTAACAAAATTAAATTTAATAGTGAATTTTCTGATTGTTTTATACCGGGGGTAGGAGTTCCACAAGGAAATGTATCGAGTCCGTTGTTATTCTGTTTTTACACTAATGATATACCGTGTCCACTAGTAGATAAATGATTTATTATCTTGCACAGTATTACACATGTTGTGTCAGTGATTATAAGAAAATTGCGATTAGTGTTAATTGATTTAGAACTCTGGTGTAATTTATGGAGAATAATTGTTAACTTTGAGAAAACTAAGTTTATTATTTTTCATAGAAAAAAATAACATATCGATACAAAATATTGAAGTCATTAAAAATGCCCAAATTAAGTTATATAAAGCAAATATTATACCAGTTGCAAAAGTAAAGTATTTGGGTATAAATTTTGATAGAAAATTAAATTGTTAACTCTATCGTGAAAAGATTGTATGGTAGATTTAACTTTTTGAAAAAATAATTACTAAACAGGGTAAATGGTAAAACAATGATAAAATTCATAAAGTTTTTAATAAGATCATTTGTTGAATATGCTGCCAGTGCGTGGTCAAATATTAATTTACAAAATTTAAAACTGTTACAGACTTTACAAAATACAGTGTTACGTTTCGTAACACATTACCCTATTAATACACCCATAGATTTTTTATTCAAACAATTTTCGATTGCAACCTTGGATCAAAAATTAAAATATTTAACTGATAAACATTATAAAAAATAAAAACTCCTATTTGTTGACAGAAATTACAAGCTTAACAAATTGTAGGAGAACTAGTAAGTATAATTCACCGTTAAGTTTATATTATTATTAATAAATAAGGATGTTTCTAATTAAGAATTTTAATTATTTTAATCATATTACTTAATAAAGATTATAAATTAATTGTATATGTATAAATCTCTTTTAATTTTATAATTTATAAATGCTGAATTTATTATTATTATAGTAGAATTTTATATTGTGTTTATTTAATGTGGTTGTTGTTTAATATTTTTGACAATAGATGCTAGTGTGATAGATGTTTGAAACAAATTAACTAAAACGTTTTAATTCAAGTAAATTAAGACTTAGGAAAAATTAATTGTAATTTAATTAATTTATATAAAATAAAATATTTATATTTATATTTAAAATCTTAAATTATATAATATTCAAAACAACATGTCTTAAAATTTGGGTGGTGGAGACACTGAAGAGTGTGAAACACCTTTCCTTGGTGAGAGAGAGGATAGATTTCATCTTCCGCTGACGAGCCGGGCGATACAACTACATATTCCCTGCATTTAAACAGTATGTGCGTTATAAGAGTGACAATCTGTCTCTTAGTGCAGATAGAGGTGCTGCTGCCTTCTCTCTGGTCAGTAGTTCAGATAGCCTTAGTTAGTTAATTTGTTTGTTTGTTATCAAGAGGAAGTTATACAATGGACTATCTGTGCTCCAACCACTGCGGGTATCGAAAACCGATTTATAGTGTTATAAGCCCTCGGACTTACTGCTGAGCCACCGGGGGCGATAGTCTTAATAGCTTTACCATAAATACAAAATAACATACAAAAACTGCATTGAAAAGTCATCCATTTTTATTTCCTGCCTATAATATAGTGTCCTCTAGTGGTATAAGTAACATTAGATACTGAAAATGTCGAAATTAAATTGATTCACGCCTTAAGCCTTCACCGTAATTTTTATATCATTATTTGTAAATAACATGCAAATATTTCAAGTGTAAACTCGTGCTGATATTCATACATATATATATATATATACAACAATTTCGTTTTTTAATTGTTTAATTTATTATTTCAGCTTTGATAATATACAGGTGCATCACACTATATAATCAATATTATAGTTAAATATTCGAAGAGTAAAATCACAAAAAAATGCACAAGAATGTTGAAAAGTACGATTATTTTAAGATTAAATATTTCTTAAGCTAAATGAACAATGACTGCCTAATTACGGTTATCATCCACCAGTGGGACACCTATTAAAATATACCAGTTTCTTCATATTTCTTTGTCGATTTTTTAAATGATTTTATAAATAGTAAATTTCAAATTGTTCGCGCATCAATTTATCATATTTATCCGATGTGTATTTTTATCATAGACTGAAATATCTAATCATGTTTATCGTTTCAACATGCTAGTTGAAAAACTGAAAATACGACCCATGGTTTTATTTTTTTTCAATAAAATAAGTTAAAAATTCACACCAGATTATCTAAGAGCGTTTAACACAATAATTACTAATAATGAAAACTATATGTATACACTGCTTCTTTATATATTTTCGTCAGCCTAAGAATATCCTTGTTGATTATATAAATAACATGGACATTCATAACGTTAAGTTTTGGTTTTGATTATCGGCTTTCGGCCATAACTGAAGTCTTTATCGTGAAACTAAACAATACTCTAGTACTGGAGTGAACGATTTTAGCTTGATAGAATTTCCTAATATTGCAACCCCTACCAACATTACACTCTTGTTAAACCGAAACAACTGATTCTGCGCTTGTAAAATATCCCGTGCGTCGAGGTGAAAGTATTTATTACGATCATTTACAATCTCTGCAGAAGGCACAGTAGGTGGCTACAAGCCAAATTATACTTTACCTTACGAAAATGTGATCATACACACGCACAAAGTAAATTTTACTACTTAAAGTGTTTTCAGTGAGAGACGAATCGTTGATAAGTACATAAGCAAGTCTTAGATATTTCTACAGCACGTGAAGACATGAGTCATCTAGTTGCCTGGTCATAAATATTGCCCTGTGAGAATCTTCATGTTGAAACTCGATCATCAGATTAAATTTCGAAATTTTCACAAGTGTTCCAAAACTGAGAGGTCGCTCTCGAGATACTGATTTTTCCTAGACTTCAGAGTAACGGTTTTAGGCTTAACGATATATCAAAATTTGTCTAATTCAAAATTGTTACTACTTGAGAATAACGGAACAAATATATCAAAAAGAAATCGCGATAATTTAACAAAAGCTATAAAAACAATGTGAACAGTGACTTTAAACTCAAATTTCAATACCAACGTACGACATTTTTCTGCTGGAAAATTAGTAAGGTATTTCTAAAAGAAATAGTAACATTATTTATTCTCCAGTAAGAAAATGCGATATTAGGTTATATAATTTGAAATGATGTAAGTAAAGTTTGTCGCTTTGTTGAAGATAAAATTATCTGGAACAGAAATGACGAAGTTATATAATATTAGCTTTACAGCTTATATTTTTAGCTTCACCATGTCGTAATGTATACACCATGAAAATATCAAAAAGCAAGTGCTCTTATTATTATTAAATATATTGTGCTGTTTATAATACTGTCTTCTTGACGGTGATGTTAGACACTGCAAGCCGGCTCTGTCTACTGAGGGGCGATCTGTTAGTTGATATTCTGTTAAAAAAAGTACAACAACATAGTCATAAATTTATAAAATAACATCTTAAAGAAATATTGCTTTTAGGTAATAAACTACACAATCTCTGGTTTCGCTAGTGTCTTATTATAACTAAAGAAACTTCACACTTGTAAATTAGTTTTCTAATCAGTAAAATGACACTTATTACACAGCCCCTGTAGCTGAAAAAAGCAGACATTGTTCATTTAAAAGCGTAAGACTAATTTACTGATATTAAGCCTTTTCATTCCTTCACACTTTGCATTCTTTATTGTTTTTTATTGTAAAACTAGTCACCATTACAGCTCAATTTTTACGGTTTTCATTTCTACTAAAGTTCTATAAATTAATACTTCTTTGTTTTTGTTGGTTATCTGCCCAGATATTGGTGTTTTAGTTCCAGCGGACATAACAACTGCCTATTGAGTATACAGATAAGACAATTATTATCGACGTTTCACAAAGTTTTGAGGTCAGTTTCATCACAAATTTATATTTCATTCTGAAGTCCATCACCACAGGTTACTCCTCCTCTAAGTCATGTTTAACAGAAAAATATTGTTACATATCTGCTTGTTTGATAATTTCCCCTAAAAATTCTTTCCGAGAAACATCATCGATACGAGTTCTTTCTTAATTAAAACTAGTTTATTCTTTCTCGATACAACGTTGTAATACACAGAATTTCCACAGCCACTTTAAACTTAACTATTTTTATAAACACATGCTATAATTCACAGCGATTCACACACTTTACTTACGGTGCCTACTGCTCGCTTAACTCAATTATTTCTCTTCAATCTATCTCCGGCTTATATACTAAAAAAGAGGGCGTTTAGCAAACGCTGGGACATTTGTGAGGTTGCCCGCTAAGTCACGATCCTTCTAGAAACTCCAGCGCGCATTCTCCCACGTCGCATGACTTCTGCTGTCGTAACAATATCTAATAAAAGGCACAGTTGGTCAACTGAACGTTGACTTGAGCGTTATCATCGCTTTTATTGTCATTACTTGAACCTAGCTTCACGTTATTAAAGATTACGATATTCATTGTGAGTCAGCAAGTGACATTTATTTCCTTTGAGTCAGCAAGCGTCACTGATTTCCTTTGAGTCAGCAAGCGTTACTGATTTCCTTTGAGTCAGCAAGTGTCATTGATTTCCTTAGACTGTTACAACAAGTCTCTTTGAGCAGTAAACTTCGCATCAGCTGAATATTACCTCCCAAGTTTAGTTCATCATTGTTTCCTAATTAAACTCTCACATTAAGTACTACAACTTCTTTCCCTTTCAAGTTATTTAGTAGAACCTCGGGACAAGCTTCTAAATAGCTTTTTGAGGTCTTGAATTATCTTTATTTTGTCTTAAACCTTGTTTCCCAATTAAACTCTAACATTAACTACTATTCCTCCTTTTACCTTTACTTGACCAAGTAGAAATTCCAGTAGAATCTTCTAAACTTCTGTTTTAAGATCTTGGGTTGCTTTTATCAAGATTTCAGTCACGATTCTCATATTCAAACTATCCTAATCAATTAGTTCTTTCACTTGAGATTGTCTAAAATGGTTTATTCTAGTCGAATACTGCTGTCTGTAGCACCTAGCACTTTGTCTTGTGTTTTCGCACTTGAAACACTTCATAAATTTCGTGTGAATTTATTGTAATAAGACATCGTGTATTTGACAAGTTAGTTCATAAATCTTATGAATGTATTCTTTCAAATGAAGAAGTGAATCAATGTAACCTGACCTGTTCTTAAGAATTCACCATCTGAGGATGCTCTGATCACAAACCGTAATTGATTCCCTCCCCCTATTCCGAGAGATTGGTTTTCTCTGGAATGCCCAGAAAGAATATACAATCATGACTAGTAAACATTGTTGAATTCCAAAGGTGTCAATTCGTGTTGGGAAGGCAGCGAGTTGGATGGTCAGTTGTTCATAATTATTTAAATTATCTCGAGAAATTATCTTGATCTTGTGAAATTCAAGATGTTTCTAGTCATGAGGCAAAATGTTGGATATTATAAATACATTTCCAGAATAGTTTATTTCAGTAAATGGAATAATGTGTGATGGATGCTGTTGCTTAAAGAGATGTAAAGGGGGTGGCTGGGTAATGGAAGCTTTAAATCCAGGTAGTTTGGTTGTTAATGATGCTATCTCTTCCTAAAACTGCTTCTCTCTTTTTGTGAATTTCATTAAATAGCCACCCCCAACCCCCTGCAGCATTAAATGCTTCTATTTCTCTTGGTGCTATAGCAACGTTAGTTCCCACACTCACCAATTTTTCAATTGGAGTATATAACTGGTATATCTAATTTGTTGAATATCTTTGTACCTGATATTAATTAATTTAACTGAAATTAAACACAAAAAAACTGGTCTTGCAGTTTATGGCTTTTTCAAGATTTCTGTCACTACTACGTTGTCTATACTTTTAATTTCTCACAGATCCTTGTCACGATGTTGTTTATGTCTTTAACTTTTCACAGTTTCTTGCTTGTTTGCTGAACGCAAATACACACATTTATATCGGGGACAAAACATGGGTTGTAATGTTATTGTTATGTAAATTACCCTATATTTTAGGTTTTACCATAAAAAAATAGCTCTAACAAATATAAACAATTATGTAATGTGAGGTTACACCGCAATTTCACTCATCATGTGTTAAATTGATATATCACGATGGTTATTTACATATACTGACAAAACAAGTATGTTATCTATGACATTAAGGGTATACAACGTGCAGCCATTTCTCTCATCATGTGTTAAATTGATATATCACGATGGTTATTTACATATACTGACAAAACAAGTATGTTATCTATGACATTAAGGGTATACAACCTTCAGGGCAACTTGTATCTTCTGTGCGATAGTTCTTGGGTTGTAATTAATGAGAGGACTGTCAGCTGAAACCTTATAGAAAAAAATATTATTATTGTAAAAATTCTTCAATATTTACTTTAGTAAGTGATCAAGTATCTGTTAATAAAAAGCAAAAATCTCAAATATTTGGTAAATAAAACACAAGAAAGACAGCCAAGGTTATAATATACTGTTACATCTTACACAATCAAGATATTAGGTTATAATATACTGTTACATTTCACAAAGCTAAGATATTAGTAAGGTTCTAATATACTGTTACATTTCACACAGCCAAGATATTAGATAGGTTATAACACATTGTCACATTTCACACAGCCAAGATATTAATTAGATTATAACGTTCTGTTACATTTCACACAATCGAGATATTAGGTTATAGTGTTACATTTCACACAGCCAAGAAATTAGTTAGATTATAACGTTCGGTTACATTTTACACAATCGAGATATTAGGTTATATCATGCTGTTACATTTTACACAGCCAAGACATTATTTAGGTTATAACACATTGTTACATTTTACACAGCCAAGACATTAGTAAGGTTATAACATGCTGTTACATTTTACATATAGTAGAGTATTGAATAAAGATCATTTGTCCTGAGATAATTTTAAGTAAAAAAGGACATTCCCCATGTAAGAATGTGGTAAATGCAACACAAGTTAAACAGTAAAGATAATGAAATGTGTGTTTTGTGCCTCAGATATTTGCCCGAAAGAAATACAAGGGCTACCTGAGCAGAGCCTTCCATAATCTTGAGCTGATAGACTAGAGAGGTTGCAACTAGTCAACAGCACCCATTGTCAACTCTTGAGCTACTCAAATTGTGAGATTTGACTGTCATTCATACATCGCATCCACGCCTCAAAGAGCGAAGCGCGTTTTTGCGGAAACATGTTGCGAACAATTAATACTCGGGTTCGCAGTCTAGATGTGCTAATCATGGGCTACGCCCGGTCCAAAAGTGAAATGACCTGCTGTCTATTTAAAAGAGGGTTTAACGTTTTTTATAGCTCTTTTTTTTATCTGTCACATCGTCCAGTTAACTAAAACTACTGTCAGGTATTTCGATTGAAATTAGTTATTGGAAAAATAATTAATCATCGAGGGTGCTCGAAGATTGAGCAACGTTCCTTCGCCCCACTTGAGGACTGGGAAATGACATGATCCTGGTTGTTAAATTAGAGGCTGTCGGGTC
The DNA here is from genome assembly GCF_000517525.1 of Limulus polyphemus. Taxonomy (NCBI): domain Eukaryota; kingdom Metazoa; phylum Arthropoda; class Merostomata; order Xiphosura; family Limulidae; genus Limulus; species Limulus polyphemus. Next base: position 158,947 of record NW_013666457.1, read on the forward strand.
AATGGCTATCAAGACTGTGGACATAAGAGACATGTGGCATATCTCAAAACTAGGAGGTGAATGTGAAATGTGGAGCTGCAGGATTTCATCAGTTGCCCAGCAGGGTAGGAATAGTGAATATGATGTCCATTAAGACTATAAAACATGAAAGTGAGATTCCTCAGAATTGAGAATCAGGAGAGGAAGCGAGATGCGATATATAATGAAATATTAAGAGATGTAAGTGAATATGGGGTCTGCAAAAGAGGTGGAATTACAGAATGAGACTGTTGTGACGTCCTTCTACCTTGGAAAGATAAGATTGATGGTACAATGAAACTGTAGACACTGGTGTGACTTCCTTCTACCTTGTAAAGATAAGGTTGATGGTACAAAGAAACTATAGACACTGGTGTGACGTCCTTCTACCTTGTAAAGACAAGGTTGATGGTATAAGAAACTATAGACACTGTTGTGTCCTCCATCTACACTGTAAAGACAAGGTTGGTGGTATAAGAAACTATAGACAGTGTTGTGACGTCCTTCTACCTTGTAAAGACAAGGTTGATGGTACAAAGAAATTATAGACACTGGTGTGACGTCCTTCTACCTTGTAAAGACAAGGTTGATGGTACAAAGAAACTATAAACACTGATGTGACGTCCTTCTACCTTGTAAAGACAAGGTTGATGGTATTGGAAGACTATAGAAACTGGAGTGGCGTCCGTCAACGTTAGAAGGTAATAATGTTGATAGTATGGCAGCCCACAGAAAATTGTGGAAATTAAACGTCAATGTTATAAGGATTCTGAAAGATAGTCGTTAGTCCATTGTGTAATGTGGAAAATATTATAGAATAAGGTGTGACGTCATTAAAACTATAGAACATGGAGGTAACGGCGAAAAAGAAGCTTTGGAAGGCAAATGTTATATGCATTCAGCATTTGTTTGAGAGCGTGTTAATACGACATAAAACACTGTACAAGGTAAGTGTGGCGTCTATGAAGACTGCAACGTAGAGTAAAATGTTATTTACTGAGGTAGCCGAGCTTGGAGAACGTGAAAAACATGGCGACGTTCATCATCACTGACAAACGATAGTTTCGGTAACAAACTGAACTTAGAACATATCACGGTTACGTTATGTTACATCCATTGAACTTCAAAAACATGCAGGGCCGTCTTGAAATGATCCCAACCTTAGACACCCACTAAAATTTACTCGAATAGTATTATTAGTGTAGTGACGTTAATGAAAAAAACACACTAATAAATTGAAATTTTCAGCATTATCAACCAACGATTTATAACCAATGATGCACTTTCAACCAACGATTTATAACGAATGGTGTATTATCAACTACCAATTTATAACGAATGGTGTATTATCAACCAACGATTTATAACCAAAGATGCATTATCAACCAACGATATATAATCAATAATGTATTATCAACTAACGATATATAACCAATGATGCATTATCAACTAACGATATATAACCAATGATGCATTATCAACTAACGATATATAACCAATGATGCATTATCAACTAACGATTTATAACCAATGATGTATTATGAATTAAGAAGTAGAAATGATGCGATGTTAATGTTTTCTCTTAAGTTGAACAGTTCACACATTCCAATATTCTCAAAAGATGACAGTAAGAAACAAGTGGTTTGAGCGTGGTGTAGTGGTTAGCCTAATAGACTGTGAATCCGCATAAAAATGTTTAAGTGTTAAAAGACGTAATCTTGATATATAAGATGTGTGTGCTGTTGGGGATCCAGAGCTTTCCAATAGGGGTCTGTCTTTCCACGTCACTCTGGTGGGTACGACAATACCCCGTGCAGATAGCCACTGTTTAGTTTGTTGCGAATATCCGAAACAAACAAACAAAAACTGAAAACACGTTGTTAAAATACGTTAATAATAATAATAATTGCAATGTATGAAAAATAATAATAATAATTACAATGTATGAAAAATAATAATAATTACAATGAATGAAAAATAATAATAATTACAAGGTATGAAAAATAAGTACTAAAATTAGTACTAAATAATTTGAGTAACATCAAAAAACTTGATCAAGTGTTTTCGGAAGTGACGTTTTATGTAAAGATCCTCTTATGTGTAATAAGATATTTGAATTTAAATATAGTTTAGTCTGATCAGTTCCACGCATTCTTTGGGAATTTGTGAGCAAAATCTCACAAAATTCCACCCAGTAGTAGGATGGTTAGTGTTTTAAATCATTCGATGTAAGCTTCATTAAAACAACAACAACGTAAAGTTTAATTTTCTTACCATTTGTCTCTGGATGTTTTCGTTCTTGCACTTGTCTATCTATATTAAATGAGAAGAGGATATTAGAATCCGGTGAATTAGATAAATAGTTAATGTCTCATCTTCATAATCTAATAGCGTTTCAAACAATAACAATGACACGAAACTCGTGATGTTAATTTCTCGGGTTCGAATCCCCATCACACCTAAAATATTCCCCCTTTCAGTTGTGGGGCGTTATAATGTGATGGTCAATCCCACTATTCGTTCGTAAAAGAGTAACCCAAGAGTTGGCAGTGGGTGGTGATGACTAGCTGCCTTCCATCTAGTCTTACATTGCTAAACTAGGGACGGCTAGCGCAGATAGCCCTCGTGTAGCTTTGCGCGAAATTCAAACCGAACCTATTTTGATTTATGGGTTCATAGCGTTTTTAAAGTTATTTAATTGTAAATATTACATTGATGTTTAGATGTCTCATTTTTAATTCCGATATATTTATCAAGTTGTGAAATCCCCCTTTACTCCTTGGTTACCGTTAGAGGGACTACTTTGTTCGCCCGCTATTTCCATTCCGAGGAGCCATATGGGTTTAACTTGATAATGGTTTTTTCACACTGAATTCAGCGATATATGGTTTGCAGGGCCTTTTTTCACACTGAATTCAGTGATATATGGTTTGCAGGGCCTTTTTTCACACTGAATTCAGTGATATGTGGTTTGCAGGGCCTTTTTTCACACTGAATTCAGTGATATGTGGTTTGCAGGGCCTTTTTTTCAATATCATATACAATAAATAAATCAAATATAAGTTTTTCGCTATTATTTCTTCAAATTTATTTGGATTCTGGTAATACAAAATGCCTGGTTGCGAAAGGGTTAAAGAATCGTAGGTACTCACTTTTGCAAGGACCTGACCTCACAGCATCCGATTTTCTACAAATAAAGGTTACCTCTTCATCTACTACAGTATTCAAATTGAACCAAAAAGAAATACACAAAATAATGGAACCACGTGTGTGTGTGTTGTTATAGCAAAGCTACATCGGGCTGCTATCTGCTGTGTCCAACGAGGGGAATTGAACCCCTGATTTTAGCGTTGTAAATCCGAAGACTTACCGCTGTCCCACCGGGGGAATTTCCCAAAATGAGCAGACTTGTACTCCTCCTGGAATACCAAAAATAAGAGGTACTGGTATTGGTACTGAGTTACAATAAGTACCTGTAGAATTTCACCACAGTTTGTATCGAATATGAAATTACAAAGTTTAAAAACAAGATAAAAGTAAGAGCTACTCAAAACATTTCAAAACTATTTCTAACGTTCAAACGATATTGAAGTTAATTAAAATCGGATTAAAGGCATGGAGTTTGTTTGTTTGTTTTGAATTTCGCGCAAAGCTACAGGAGGGCTATCTGCGCTAGCCGTCCCTAATTTAGCAGCGAAAGACTAAAGAGAAGGTAGCTAGTCATCACCACCCACCGCCAACTCTTGGGCTACTTATTTACCAACGAATAGTGGGATTGACCGTGACATTATAAAGCCCACACACCTGAAAGGGCGAGCATGTTGGTGGGACGGGGATCAAATTCCAGCGTTTTATCAATTAGATCACCACAGATTCTGTCAGTCCTGATCACTTAATACAATGTGAACTGCGAACTGTATAAGAAAACAACACTCATGATATACAACATTGTTTATTGACAAAAAGGGGACATGGATAAACGTTTTGGAATTTTATCAGATTCCATCTTCAGTATCTAAAGCAGAATAAAATGAATTTACATCAGTCTTTAAACATTTTCAAAGTACAATTGCTAAATATAACGATAATTAAACAAATAAAACACTAAACAGTAATCATGGGGAGAAACTACAGCAAGAAAACGAAAAATCAGTAATACGAACATATTAAAAAATGTATAATTTAAATGAAGACTGCATGTTGTTCAGTGTTGGAGAGTGCTGTTTGATGTGGAGGGTTTCCTTAATCAATAATTCCAGGTCAGTGTTAGACTTG
>NW_013666457.1:163309-167661 GCF_000517525.1 Limulus polyphemus
GGTATCTAGTCAACACCCCGCACCGCCAACTCTTGGGCTACTCTTTTACCAACGAATAGTGGGATTGACCGTCAAATTATGACGCTCCTGCGGCTTAAAGGGCGAGCATGTTTGGTGATTCGAGCCTGCGACCCTCAGATTGCGAGTCAAGCGCCCTAACCACCTGGCCATGCCGGGCCAGGATTGAACTACTCTTCTATTAAAGTTATTTTTCAGAAGTTGGCAGTGGGTTCAACTGTTGAATAGCTGTCTTTCCTTTTGTTCATCATTTCCAAATTAGGGATAGCTATGCGCAGATAGTCTTACTTGTAGCTATGCGCAAAAAATCTATAACAAACAGAATGTAATACGAGATCAATAAACAGATGGTTAGTTCTTACCTTCGTCATAATACTCTCCGCGTCATTACCGCAGTGGGCACGAAGAAATTCCTTTAACGTAAAACTGGGGAAATACTGCTTCCTACAACGTTCAATAATGTCATCAAGCTGCGGGAAAAACAAAATGGTGAATCGAAAATAAAAAAGAAAAGCGAAATTACTTATATTTGAATAAACAGGCTGGAAAAACGACAAAGCTTAATCATAATATCCTTGTTCAATAAAATATATAACTTAATATAAGCTATTTATATTTACTTTAAAAACACTCGGATTTACTTAATTTTTTCTTTCCGCTTATTTCTAGATAGAAGAGAAACTTTTAATATGTCTCTGCGTTCAAAAGAAAGTATCCTTATCGACATTTTTAATTCACTGAAAGCAAATGATAAGATATAGGTTTGTAACTTGTAGTGGCATTTCTATTTTATTTTTTTTTTTTTTTGTAGTGGCAAAGAAGGGGCAGAAAAAATTGACATTTTCATGTCACTGGAAGTCACAATGTAGAGAATTTTAAACTCTTAAAAACCTAAATCATGATATGGGAAGCTGATGGGGGACAGAGCTCTCCAAATGTGGATCTGTTCCCCAACACTAGCCCGATTGACACGTTCCCCGTTACTGGAATATGACATATCTACTAAAACTTTATGGCTGTTGCAGTTCGACTCACGAGTTCCTCCTACCCATTAATTGTATGGTTTCAAAAACAGATTCACATTTTTCAAACCCACAGTATTGTGTATCGTGTTGTAAACAAGCGAACATCTTGAGTAAACCTTCCTACCATATAACACCAACTTTCATCTCTACAGGGATGTATTTATGGAAAATGTGGTGTTGGTATAAAATTCATGTAACTGGAGGACTACTTTTCAAACCCTTCACCTTAGTCGAGATTTTTAAAACTTGTTTTCTAATTAATAACATAATAAATATTTCAAAAATATACCATAATATCTATAACTTGATTTTAAAAAAACACAAAACAAGAGAGAATCCCCAATAGACGTGTCACTTGAAATTCTTTTAGGCAGGATTAAATTAATATATGAGACCTTTTTTTTTCTTTTCTTTTTTGTGCGCCAGCAATACCAAGCGTGGGACTCTCGTACACCAGATTCGATTTTATTACTAATTAAGACCTCTACCAGCCTACCATCCAATTGAAATTCTTTTAGGCAGGATTATAGTAAATTAATATATATGAGACCTTGGGCGTGGTCAAATTGGTCAAGAGATGACGGAGCTATGAGTTAAAAGTTTGTACTTCAAAAAAATAATTAACTCAAAACCATTCTATGAGTGCCGGTATTTAATACTGGCTTTAATATTATCTGTATGCTACCACTAAAAATCAAACACAATCACACCACACACAACCATACAATAGACAATCGTACAGTCTTGCTATAACCACCACACACCACAGCTATCGTTGTACACAAAGCATCTACACTACACACAACTAAAAAAACCACTGCTATATAAGCTCTAGATTCTAGAACGTGTCGTATGTAAAAGTTTTAAAAGAACTAATTGCTAAAAACCGGATTAGATTAAAATATATTACAACACGACCTTTCATCACCGTTAACATGGCATCGTCTCACGAAATGTTGTATTGTGGTGTGTTCTTTCATCTTGTTTTAGTTTGTTTATAGTTTTTTTAAGCTAGACATATCATAATCACCATAGTTAGTCTGTAAACACATTATCTACACAACGAATAATCTCAGTGTGTTATGTGTTTACTCGTGTTACCGATAGATGATATGAGCTTGTAATGTTACTGCTCTTAGAAAATGTATTGAAATATATCATGTGTTGCCTTGTGTTAGAGACATGAGGTATGTGTCGACTGTGTTATTGATTGAAGATATTATGTGTTGACTTGTGTTAATAATAGAAGATACTATGTGTTGACTTGAGATACTGAAAGAAAATATTAAAATACGTGTATAGTTGCTTTATTTTATTACATTAGTTACAATTCTGAGTGGATAAGCCCTATGATCTTAATAAAGACGAATTAGCACCAAAACGAAATCTTAAACAATTTAAAATTAGTTAATAATAAGCCGATAAAGAAAAGCGTATAGTTACTCTGAACAAACTAAAATTAAAACTCTATAATTCACACTACTGTGATCTATACTACAAAGTTTTTAATGGTAGAAACGGATCCAACACAAATTAAAGAAACTAAACTACAAAACTGTTTGCTTACTAAAATCGGGAATTGAACATAATAGAAATTAGTGGCCGTGTTTGGTCCTTCGATGAACGATAGAAAGCATACTAAAACTGTCTTTCATTGATAGTTAGTATGCAGAGTTTTCGAATAACACAAGTTTTGCGCTTATCTCTTCACTTCTTGCAGAGAAAAATCATCATTAGAAAATGGGTTCTCACGCCCGATTGTGTATCAAGATTTCGTTCAAAGAACACAGCCTTTAGCAAGGTAGCTTATCTATGAATCCTATGTTCTCTCAGTGACGTAGTCTCACTTAACACAGTGTGATTCTAACAAATAAACGTCCTGGTAACGCATGACAGTGTCAGGCTGGAGATGTATGTCTTTAGTGTGAAAGGATTAGTGGAATAAAAAGGCAATGAGCTAGTTAATAAGATTTACTGACCTCAAATTCCTTATATATCTTCATAACTTTGTCTCTCCTCTCGAGAAGCATTTCGTCTGGTTGATTTGACGGGTCTGAAAAGAAGAACAATAAGATACAGCCTTTTTGTTGCTGTGTGTAATAACATAATTATACCCAATAATAGCAGTAAGAAATTGTAAACAATTACTATAGCGTGTTCGTGGTAGCAAAATGTTACAAAAACCGGCTACAACTTCAACCCCACCAAACCACTTCCCCCAAGAAAGACGGGACAAACAAGATGTTACAAAAAACTGGCTACAACTTCAACCCCACCAAACCACTTCCCCCAAGAAATACGTGACAAACAAGATGTTACAAAAAACTGGCTACAACTTCAACCCCACTCAACCACTTCCCCCAAGAAATACGTGACAAACAAGATGTTACAAAAAACCGGCTACAACTTCAACCCACCAAACCACTTCCCCCAAGAAAGACGTGACAAAAAAGATGTTACAAAAAAACCGCTACAACTTCAACCCCACTCAACCACTTCCCCCAAGAAAGAGTGACAAACATTAGATTCAGCTTTAGAACTTCAGATGACAAACAGCTCACGGGTGAAGACGAAAAGAAGATAATCTTTATGGCGTTTTGAATTTAGTGTTTTAAAACTTAATAACGGTCACTGTACAGTTCTAACAGCAATAATTAATGTGGTACAGGCTCACAACTGAGTACGATAGGAGGCATAAATCCAGTTTAATTATCCCATATTTTCCAACCTATACGTGTTAATAACTAATGCATTTCCTCTGAACATCATAAACTGCCATCTCGTCTGTGAGTCCTCCCCCTCCACGGCTTAGCGATAAGCTTAAAAGCTTTTAACGCTAAAATTCGAGGTTCGATCCCTACGGAGGGCACAGCGTAGTTGCCCATTTGGACAGATTTGCGTTTGAATAAACTCTGCTATAAAGATTATCTCATTCAAAATGTGCTACTAACTTCGTATTTTAAAAATATTTACCCACATCATTTAACTACTTATTTTGCTGTCAGTGTAAATGCACGTGGTAGTAGCCATAGTAACTACATAGAAGCCTGCATTTTGCACTTCAGAAATTATTGGTAAAACACACACACAAATTGAGCACTGACACCAGGAGATAAAAATGTGGGTTCCGTCGGAAAAAGTAGTCCCGACTCTGCGTGTAGTTACATCGTGCATTCTATTCACAATATTTTGGTTACCTGACCATCACTACAGCTTTAATCAATTTCGAACAAACTTGGCAGTCAAGAATCCGTAGCGAGCTTTTAAACTGTAAAGTGTAAATATATATATATATATATATATATATTG
>NW_013666457.1:168612-173315 GCF_000517525.1 Limulus polyphemus
AGTTCTAGAAACTAGAGGGCGCCACAGTGGTCACGTGACTCGTTGACGCAACAATATACATCACGTGAAACGAGAATCTAATATTGTTGTAACAAGCAGGCTTGAGGACGTTGCTGAAATTCGTAAAATGAAATACGGATTTTATTCTGAGTAGTCAGAAAATTTAAAAATCAGTCAAAGTTCACAATGAAAACCCAATAAAAGGTCATGGGGAAATAGACCATACTTTGATTATAATATTAAACCCAAAATATAGCTGAAGGTTGCTTTAAATTACAAGATCTGAAAATGAAGAAAATATTTTTAATTTACAGAATATACATTATTAAAACGGTAACGTAGTTTAACATTTAAACACATTTGTGGTATATTTTTTTTATTCGTTCTTAGAACGTCAAACTTGAAATCTTTTCGATCCTGAAACTTCAACAGAGTAATCTCAAAAATTTCGAATACTAAACGCGAATTCTTGAAATGTATTATTTTCTCTCGCCTCAGTATTTCAATCATGAGATCCATTCAACCCACAGTTTTCAGAAGACCACTCAGCCCATATCTTACTGAGAACTGACTATTCAACCATTACGAAGCATCACCCATACCCAAATTTCGTAATTTATAATGGACCACTTAACCAACTTTTAAGAATAATTGATCAACCTCTATTTTTCTGATTTTACTCACAATAAACTAAACCTAATAGTTATTCTCAACTAGAAAAAACAAAGGATTGTTGGTGTTAGTTCTGATGAAAGAAATAGCCTTTTTCCATTTGCTGAACATTAGAGAATGCAGCGTCTGAAAAGGCTTACACTTGAAGCTCAGGGGGCCCATACCGTAGCTCAACGAAGATGAACCCAAAAAATAAATTCCGCAGTAAAACAATTGACGCTTAAAAAACTTCACTTATGATACATAAATATTTATAGCATTTGTTGATCAGTTTCCTTCCCTTTAGTCCAGTGTTTCTCTAATGTTGGGTAGCGAGTAGGTTTCCAGAGGGGGAGAGGGCACGAGCTATCTGCGCTAAGTCATTTTTTTAGTCCTCGAGGTGTCTGAGAGGTGCACATATCACCTTTGTTATGAACTATGACGAACTGTTTTTTTTTTCATTCTTGTACGTAGGTAATGGAGGGGGGGGGGCGGCAACGACCAAAGCCCAGACCGCGGAGTCGTCTGATAAATACGCCTGAGAAACACTGCTCTAGTCTATCGTTTTAAAATCAGGGATGGCTGGTGCAGATAGCCCTCAAGTAGGCGTTCAGTGAAGTTCAACAAACAACATAAACATAGGCTTACCGCAATACAAGACTTGCTCATCTCTAAGAATAGGGTTAGTTAGCTCTGAATTAGCATCGTCCAAGAAAGAAATAAAAAGAACGACTATCACGCCAAATAGAAATGCTTTCATTTTGAAGTAAAATTACGCTTAGAAATAACAACTTGTCTTTATATCAGTTCAAAAATTCACTTTGCACTCAACTAGTAGAAATATGCTTACTTTTGTCATGCGCAGTTCGGAAGTCATCATTTTCAAATGAGTGGCTTTATACAGCATGACGTCATATAGAGTGTAGTAATAGTTGAGCTTCACATAGATTTCTCAAAATCCAATTAAATTTCAGAAATCCAAGCGACTGTTGCTTTTGTTATGATCAAGCTGGGACCAAGCAAAGTACAAGCGCTTGTCGCCCATGGCAACATCTTGTTTATAATATCGTGCTTTGTGAAAGTAAATGTCAAGGAAATCAAATGTATTGATTTTTCTGAAGACAAAGCGTTAAAGTAGAGGGAGAGAGATACAAACATACATGATTACCATAGGAACAGTTTCTAAGCAATAACTTCCTTGTAACATAGGATACATAAACATGGATTACATTTTTTATGTGAACTCACGAAACCTAATAAAGATTTCATGGAAAAGACTTTTCTATGTATGTTTGATTTTTCTCCCTTAAACGCAGTTCTTACGTTACTTTAGAGTCTAAAACGTAATATGGGAAATGCTTTTATAAAAGTTTGTATTTAAACTAATTAATACCTATATCAATATTTATTTATATATATATCTAAAAAATTTTCTTTCTCTCCAGGGCCGGATTAAGCTACCAGCTAAGGAAAGGAGCTAAGATAGAGCAAGGGCCCCTACATACGCATGTAGGTCTAAATTTGTCGTATATATGTATATATACAAGCAGTATTTAGAGTTTGAACATTCTCAATTAGGTAAACAAAAGCAATAAAACAAAATACATATTCACAAACAGGATATACATATATATATTTAAAGAACAACTTTATATTTGATCTGTCTATTTATAAATAGTAACTCGAAGCTGGTCTATTCATTAAATGATCATAAAACGTTATTATGAATTATGAACAACAATTACAGTCATTGGCTATTAAGAAAAGTTTTAACTGACTCTCTGGGAGCCCGAGCTATAGTTTGGTTGATTGTTCATTAACCCGGCCTTGAAGACTCTCTCTCTGGTTAAGTTTTTTATTTCAATCCAAGCAAACGTTAAGTCGTCATGGTTTCCTTTTGATTACATGAAATAAAGTTTTCAGGGATAAAGAACGTAAGTGTTCAGAATTAAATTCGAAACTTCGATAACGACTGAATAATGGATCACAAATTCAGTTAATCTTTGATGGGTGCAAAAAAAAAAGATAATATAATTTTGATCTTGTGGCTAGTCTTAGAACACAAACTAAATTTACAATAATTGTAAATATAGAAGTGATAGACTAGAGGGAAGGCAGCTAATTAACACCATCCACCGCCAACACTTAGGCTACCATTTACCAACAAATAATGGGATTGACTGTCACATAATGCCCTACGGCCGATAGGGCGAGCATGTTCGGTAATGGGATTCGAACCCGCGGCCCACAGATTCCGAGTTGAGCGCCCTAACCATCAGGCCATGCCAGGTGTAAAACCTGTACCAGTGTAATCAGAAGGTTGTTAACTTCCTCACAAAGTTGTCAGGCGTAGGCACTGAAGCACGTACAAAATGTTTTTCTCTTTTCTATTAAATTGATTACATCATTGTTTCCCTAGAAATTTTTACGGCTAATAATGCTTAACTCTTAAAAAAACAGAAAAAAGGAAACGCTGGTTATTCCGAGACAGTTTGATTCAATTGTTGTCTGCGCGTGATCATAATTTTTTTTAGTTTTCCCAGAAATGAGTAAGCAACGTAGGGTGTAGTGTACCCAATCAGCGGCTGCCAAGCTTCTAGGCGTCATGTGAATTATTCATATTCCCACAGTACAATAAATAAAACATCTTTCGTTTTCTTATTTATTTGTATAAAATAAAAATGTAGCGCGACTTGCCCTTACAGCATTATAGTAACTCTATAGTTTTGTGCATGAAATTTAACGTTGTTAAGTTTCGTGTACTCTTATTTTGTAAATATTGTTAGTCATGGATTTATTTTGTTGTATAACTTAAGGTCAGCAACAACGATGAACTGTAACTGTCTTATTATTTATGCAAGATTCCAAGAATGTAAGTAAATTACTTAGAGAGTGTGGTCATCAATTTCCGGCAAAATTTTACACTAAACCTTGGGCTAATGATTAACTTCTTAGTAGAGTAGTGTTGAAATGGTTTCTATTGTTGAGCAGGTTAACGTTCGCTGACAGGCCTAAGTTCACAATACTACAGTAGACAGTAACACAACAATGTCAGGTACTTACTAATTTTCTCTAATATGTACGATACTTCCACGTATCTGTCGTAGTTCTTTTAAGCACAAACTCAATATTCACAAAACTAGCTAAGAAACTCGCTAATTCAATAATCAATCCACTCCTGGAACAGATTCACAAATTCATCAATAACCAACGGAATATCCTCCTTGTTGCGTTTTGCTTGAAACACCAACTCACTGGTGTACAGCTACAAATTCTGGAGAAATACACGATTTATATATAACTTCTACAGTTCTAAGTCTAAAATGTTCAGAATTTCACGTAGGGTAAGATATAGATAGTGACCATTTTCCTACATGGTGTAACTTCGATCTCGCACCCCACTATACTAAACCAACACCACAGCAAAAACACAATTATAATAAAGCAGATTGGCAGCAATACAAAACCATATTGGATGAATTCCTATAAAATTCAACCATAACAAGTGCCTCGCTCTCGCGAGACATAGATGAATACTGGCAGGTAATAACTGAATGTGTAACCAAAGCAGCAGAAACAACTGTATTAAAACAACAAAACCATACAGTAACACACACACACACACATTGAAACAGCATAAAAACATAATATAAATGATTAAAGAAAGACGTAGACTAAGCAGAATACATATTGTTGCGTCAGCGAGGTCACGTGACTAGTATCACGCAACGTCCTTCTCGAACCTTCGTGAATTGTCAGGAGACTACTAGATTGGGGGTAGTGTGGTATATATAAGACGGTCACAACGTGACGGAACAATGTGTAATTGAACTGAGTATTGTTGAAGTCGAGCACGTGAGATGTTCGTTGAGAATTATAGCGTTTGTTATAGCGCGACTGTTGAAATTAAGTGTATCGCAAAGTTATATTCAGAAAGAATAAACCAGTTTTATTTAAGAAAGGACTTGTGTCGCTAAAGTTTCGTCGGAACGAATTTACGGAAAATGAACTAACGAACGGAGACGTAACAAATTATATAAAACAAAATTTTA
>NW_013666457.1:173471-174728 GCF_000517525.1 Limulus polyphemus
CGAGAAAATAAACAAGAAGAGAGATTATAGCAGTGGTTGGAGGAAAAAGAAAAGAAACAAGAAGAACGAGAAAATAAACAAGAAAAGAGATTACAGCAGTTGTTGGAGTAAAAAGAAGAGAAACAAGAAGAGAGACAATAGCAGTGGCAAGAAACCTGCATCAGTGGCAGCTCGAACAGCAAAATAAACAAGAAGAGAGATTACAACAGCTATTGGAGGAGAAAGAAAATAAACACGAAGGGAGACTACAACAGTGGCAAGAAGTACAAATGGAAAACATTAGTAAAGTTAAAAGCTAATTAGATACATTAAAGGATGATCTATTGTCTTTTACACAAGGACGATACATTAACCACCGACTTAATCAGCCCCAGACAATAGCAAGCCCCTTCCAGACCCCGCAGCTAAACCCTAATGCAGACATCCTCAGACCTGTTAGAAGTCACATCCCAGATATGAATGTCAGTAATACGAGTGATTAAGTAAGAAGGAAGTCACATGAATACGATGGGAAAGCACCGTGGGAAGCATATAGAGCACAATTTGAGCTCCTGGCAGAAATGAATGGATGGACAGAGAAGCAGAAAGCAGTGTACCTGGCAACGAGCCTGAAGGGACAACCACTGGAAATATTTGGACAGTTGTCCAGAGACGATAGGCACAACTATAGAACACTGGTAGCTGCTCTAGAAATCAGGTATGGAAGTCAAAATCAGTCCGAAGTATACATAGCTAGGTTTAGGACAAGAGTCCCTGCTAAGGGGGAGAGCCTGCAAGAGCTGGCACATGATTTGGAAAGTATGGCACACAAGGCCTACCCAACTGCACCACCCGATGTCATCAAGCTGTTGCTGAGGGATCAGTTTGTAGACGCCTTGGACAGTCCACAACTTAAGATACCAGTGAAGCAAGCACACCCCTCTACTATGCAGGATGCAATGGCCAGAGCTCTTGAATTCGAATCCTACGTTAAGTCCAGCACAGAGGTACCAAGGTTGGTACAGTCATCAGGATTCAAGGCCACAAAAGGTTAGCTTTCAGAGAAGTTTGAGGGACTTTGCTGGCACTGTAACAAACCTGGGCACAAAAGAGCTCAATGCTGGAAACTTCAACACAGGGAAGATGCCATGACAGGAAAAGCTGCTACCAAAAAAGGTTGTTGGAACTGTGGGAAGCAAGGCCATATGAGGAGCCAGTGTAAGGAGAATATTACCAAAAAGTCAGCCTCAAGGAGACCAGTAGTGATTGGTGTTGAGG
>NW_013666457.1:175325-177191 GCF_000517525.1 Limulus polyphemus
AATCTCCTTAAGTTGTCGCTGAGAGATCAGTTTGTAGACGATTCGGAAAGTCCACATAAAGATACAAGTGAAGCAAGCACACCCCTCTACTATGCAGGAAACAATGGCCAAAGCTCTCGAATTTGAATCCTACGTTAAGTCCAGCACAGAGGTACCAAGGTTGGTACAGTCGTCAGGATTCAAGGCCAGAAAAGGGCAGCTTTCAGAGAAGTTTGAGGGACTTTGCTAGCACTGTAACAAACCTGGGCACAAGAGAGCCCAATACTGGCAACTTCAACACATGGAAGATGCCACAGTAGAAAAGGCTGCTATCCAGAAAGGTTGTTGGAACTGTGGAAAGCAAGGACATATGAGGAGCCAGTGTAAGAAGAATATTACCAACAAGTCAGCCTCAAGGAGACCAGTAGTGGTTGGTGTTGAGGAACACTCATCAACCCCTATCGTGAAAGTCCCAACAGCTAGGTGTAAAATGCTAAGCACACATGGTGTTTATGTGACAGGAAAGCAGGATGGCCAAAGGTGCAACTTTGTCATAGATTCTGCGTCACAGCAAACCCTTGTGAGTATCAAGGTGTTAGATAATGAAGGAGTACCAGAAGCCATACAGAAGCTTTGTGGTGTGACAGGACATTCTGCAAGGTTGTGGGGAGCAGTGTGGGTAACTATTGAGCTCATGGGCATAAAGGACAGACACAAAGTATACTTGGCTGACATTGAAGATGAATGCATATTAGAATTGGACTACTTACTACCGAAGAAGTTTGTAATTAATTTTGATAAAATGACGTTTGGGAACAACAAAGGCCAAGTTCCAGTAACTGTTAAAAGAGAGGTTGAACTAATTAGGTGTTCATCAACTCCTTCAGTCACTTTGACTTCAGCTTGATGTGGTGAAATGGAACCAGGTATATATATTAAATCAGAGCATGAAGCCACTGGATACACTCCAGCAAGGTAGATGTTTGGTTGGGAACTTTGGTTGCCAGTGGGTCTGTTAACAGGACGCTCACCTTATGAAGAGTTCCCTGAAAATGTGTCAGAGTTTGTGAAAGTGTTATTGGAAAGGATGGATGATATTCACCATCAAGTGCATTCAAACTGCTGATTCGATGAAGTTATGTTATGATAAGAAATCTACTGAAGTCAGCTTTGTACCAGGAGACCAGGTTGTATAATCCCAGAAAGACCAGAGGGAAGTCCCCTAAGTTGACTTCTCCTTGGGAAGGCCCATATGACATAGTGGATCGTCTCTCAGACTTGACTTTCCAGATAAAATGTGGTCAGCGAAGTAAGCCAAAGGTGGTGCATGCCAACTGGCTTTGGCATTATCACGGTCCAGGACATTTCAGTTGGGACGAAGTGAACAAATGACGCTGCTGAAGACGTGTCACCTGAAAAAGCCACTGTCGAAGAAGAAACTCTACTCAGTTTTGAGAAGGGATACAGTGGAGCCCTTGATGAAGTTACTACCACTGATGTGACTGTTACCCATGATAGGACATTTCCTGATGAAGCAGATGAACCCCACATGACGTAGAAGCCAACGAGACGGAGACCAGTACGGAAGAAGATACGTCCCGTAAAATTAAGAGACTTTGTTGAATTTTGATTTCGTGTTTGTAAATTCTGTACATTTAATTAAGTTATTGTTAATTGTTTATTGGTTTAATGCAAGTGGCTGTTGTTCGAGACGAACAATACTAAGGAAGAGGCAGTGTTACGACAGCGGAAGACACGTGACCCTAGTAACACGTCATTATCTTCTAGAATGTTCACGTCCCTTCCTGAAGTCGCGAGGCTACTAGATATGCGGTAGTATTGTGTGTGTATATATATATATATAAGCCTCCAAGAATTGACGACAAC
>NW_013666457.1:177298-178859 GCF_000517525.1 Limulus polyphemus
GTATTGTTGAGCATGTGAGACGTTCGTTGTGAATTATAGCGTGACTGTGGAAATTAAGTGTATTGCAAAGTTGTATTTAGAAAGAATAAACCAGTTTTATTTAAGAAAGGACTTGTATCGCTAAAGTTTCTTTGGAAAGAAATTATACGGAAAATTAACTAACGACCAGAGACGTAACAGTATGTAATCCCAATTATTATTATTACTAGGCCTATTTGTCTCGTTGCTTCGCCAGTTATCGGCACAAAACACTACAACATTGAATTTTTGTCGTCACATAAAATATATTATTTTAGAAAAACGTTTGGCTGCCATCATATTTCAGTCCAGCTGAAGAGTTCTGGTATTCAGATGCTTCAAATGCTATTTTTATTCATCTTATTTGCAAACGTGAACTAAATGTGAAAAACAAAAGTTGCAGTCTAAAATAATTGTTAGATTTATACCCATAAGAATGTCACATACTTTTTATAAACATTTTTGTGGTATTACAGGGATTCAACTTTCTATGAAACTTATTTTTAAGTTGAATCTTTTTTCAGTCTTTTTTTTTTTTTAAATCTTTTATTGAGATGACCTGAACAACAAAGTGGGTAAGCCATGAAAAATATTTGACAACCTAAAACACAGATTGAACACGACTAAACGACAAGTGGATGATCGTCTCTACAGGATCATAACTAATTTTAGTGATAACTCTTTATACCGGGATGCAATATGTTACGGTAATATCCTTTTGGGCATAATAGACATTATCTACTATGGAGAACAAAGTAACTAGAAGAAGGCAACGTCGGTTACTTTCTAAAACAATGTACAAAATTTTTATACGACTGTTTTTTGTTTTTTTTGTATATTACTAAAGCAAGTAGAAAACACTTATACCTGCTTATCACATAATGTTTACGCAATACTTTTGGAATAGTCCTATCAGGATTTGTTTTCTATTAGTGTATGGATATGCCATATTTAACTTGAAATCCATCACTAATTGATTAATCCTGGCTGCCTATGCTATTCTAATTAAGGTGAAAGATTCAGATATATTCAGTATTATATTTATAACTTCGAAGTGGATTTTCAATAGCTGACAGATACTAGCGTTTACAAAATGAGTAATACCTTACACGATACAAGGGTTAAAAGGCCAGATCATAGACCCCAAGGGCCATTCACAAGCATTCCTAATTTAGAACAGAAGGAAAGCAACCATCTGCTGTCTCTTAACCAACTAGAACACTTTTACCACTGAAATTACAGCATGTGATTGGTGGCATACTGTACCTCGAACCTTCCTATTCACAGCCCAGCATGCTAATCGTAACGCCTATATGTAAAAAATAAATAAAAAAATCCTGTGTATAATTTTACAGTTATAATTATTTTTAGTAATTATTTTCATAGCATAAAACTATTAACCGTACAATGGCTTCTACAGCCCTGATACTTTAGTTAAGTACGTGAAAGTTGAAAATCCTTGTTTTCTGGATGGAACTGGAAGCTAAATTGTTTTTGTGTTTTTATTTTTTTTTTTTTTTTTTTTTTTTTTTAAGTTTGGTTA
>NW_013666457.1:179854-182402 GCF_000517525.1 Limulus polyphemus
ATATATATATATATATATATATATATAAGCTAATAAGACTGTGTGACACCATATATAATTTTTGAACAACTAACCAAAGGGAATACAGCCAGTCAGTTTGCAGCACTGTACCATCCAGGCTAAAAAATTGACTGTCATTCTTATAATAAATTCATGGCATAAGCTGTGGGGTACATTTTGTGGTATGGTTGGATTGAAACCTGGCTTGAAATCCCGTGCTACACCAAAGGGCTGATCTGAGCCCTACACCAAAAGTCCCATGTGTTGAGAAACACTTAACACTTTGAAAGTAGTCTATATTGAATATTAAGGAGGAAAGTAGAAAATGTTATACAATAGTTCTTTTGATTAGATTTTTTTTTTCCAAAACCCTTTGAATTAATCTGCTACTGAAAAAAGGTAGAAACTGCAAGGTCTAATAAAGAATTAACACTAAACACAACTAAAAACAAAAAGTTATCCAAAGTTAACCCCATTTACTGTTAAAGAAGCAAATTATGGCACAAGAACAAAAACAAAACTATTCAGTTTGCACTTTGGCTATTATGGATTCTACAATAATTATTTTTTTTAGTAAGGACCTTAAATGAAGTTTTTTAGCTGTTGCATAGTGGCTCATAGTCTCGTATATTAATTTACTCTAACCTTGCCTAAAAGAATTTCAGTTTGAGTGTAGGCTAGAAGAGATCCTGATGAATAATCAAATAGAATCGGGTATACACACACCCCATGCTCGGTATTACTGCCACACAAAAATATAGACTAAATAAAAAAAAAAAAGGTCTCAGAGTAATTTACACTAATACTGCCTAAACAAATTTCAAGTGCTGCAGCTATTGAAAATTCCCTTTTGTTCAGTATGCATGAAATCCAGATACTGTATTTCACTTTTACTCCATTTCAGATATACACAAATAAAACAAAGTAAAATCATCAAAATTTACATGCATAAGTAGCAGAAAAATCAGTAGATTCTTGTAGCAGAACATATTTTTTAGTAAGCAAAATTAGTAAATATAACAATTAGCAGTGTTTTAAGTATCTTTGCATTTTCTTTAAATTCTATATATAACAATTATTCTACAGTTAAGAATTTTTTTAAACAAAAGATCTGAAATATAAGTTATTAGTATTCAACTTATTTAAAAATCTGGTCTCTAAAACTCTGAAATAAATGTTATGCAGCAATTGAATGAGTTTTAAAGAACATTCCTTTTTTTATTTTTTAAATCCAAAGAGGCACATGACCTCAGAATTTCCAAAACAACAACATCAGATTCTGAAACAGTGGCACTTTCTGAAATATATGTTTCACATTTTAGAGGATTGCTTTTGTAAGAAGTTTCCTCAAACAAAGGGTTGAAAAGTATCACGCTGAGTTAAGGCTTTTTTCTCTTCCATTACTTGGGGGTGGGGAGAAAGAGGAGGGATGACATCACTACAGTTTGCTACTGACTGAAGTGGAACGTTTTCTTGAAGTCCTTGGAGGTTAGGAGTCAGAGAAGGTGAGGTTAATATTTTCCACCTCTGAAAATCAGAATAAAATTTAAAACTTTACATTTTGTTTAGTTCAACATGGATGTAAGTAAAAAATAAATTGAAAATTTAAGTATTTATTCCTAGTCACATGCCAATTTCAAGCCAAGTAAACTTGTTTCTAATAATTAAGTTGTGAACACTACAGTAACACAGATATCGTTAATGTGGTTGTGATGAGAGAGTCACGAACACTACAGCAACACACAAACAACACTTCATTATTTTCTGTGACTCATTGAAGTGTTCCAGCTAAAGAAGACAAACATTTGTAGGAATATCATAAAGAGTTTCAAAATTAAGAATACAAAATTCAGAAATATTATTTATGTTTATATATTCATTTACCACCTTTACAATATTATGAAAAAAAAGAAGAAATCCACTATTGAATAAAGTGAGGGAAAAAAACCAACTAACATTTGTTTATTGGTTATAATGCCAAATCGACAGTTTCAAGTATTCAAAATAGCTTGTAACAGTTAAGGAATTTTGTGCATTATAGAAACATGTAACAAGAATAAAATACAGCCATATACATGAAAACACTTCTCATATGGCCCTAATTGAAATCCCATCTCAACTTTTCTTCTCTAGGTACCGTACAAAAAAAAAAATACAAATTAGTTCCAACACTCAGAACTATAGAACGTTTTTCAACATTCCATTCCATTTTCAGTTGTTCTTCAAAAACTGTATTGTAAAAACTTAAAATATTCAAACAGAATCAATCTACACAGATTTCTCTTAGACTTAGAATGGTCAAACATGCTGAAATAAATTTCTAATTATAATCATCTTATTTACATACTAATTTTTTGGTATACAACAACTATCTCTGTGAACAACATATTGTTGCGTGAGCAAGGTCACGTGACTAGTATCACGCCACGTACCTCTCGAACCTTCATGAATTATCGGGAGACTACTAGATTGGGGGTAGTCTGGTATGTATAAGATGGTCACAACATGACAACACAATGAGTAATTGAACTGCAGTCAGAGAGTATTG
>NW_013666457.1:183181-189172 GCF_000517525.1 Limulus polyphemus
TACCGTCTCCTCAAATGTCCGTGCTTTCCACAGTTCCAACAACTTTTCTGGATATCAGCCTTTCCTGCTGTGGCACCTCCCCTGTTTGAAGTTTCCAGCATTGAGCTCTCTTGTGCCCAGGTTTATTACAGTGCCAGCAAAGTCCCTCAAACTTCTCTGAAAGATGACCTTTTCTGGCCTTGAATCCAGATGACTGTACCAACCTCGGTACCTCTGTGCTGGACCTAACGTAGGATTCAAATTCGAGAGCTCTGGCCATTGCATCCTGCATGGTAGAGGGGTGTACTTGCTTCACTTGTATCTTAAGTTGTGGACTGTCCAAGGCGTCTACGAACTGATCCCTCAACAACAACTTGAGGAGATCGGGTGGTGCAGTTGGGTAGGCCTCGCGTGCTATGCTTTCCAAGTCTTGTGCCAGCTCTTGCAGGCTCTCCCCTTTAGCACGGACTCTCGTCCTGAACCTGGCCCTGTAGGCTTCTGACTGGTTTTGGGTTCCGTACCTGAGTTCCAGAGCCTCTACCAGAGCTCTATAGTTGTGTCTGTCGGCTGCTGTCAACTGTCCAAGTATTTCCAGTGGTTGTCCCTTCAAGCTTGTTGCCAGATATACAGCTTTCTGCTCCTCTGTCCATCCATTCATCTCTGCCAGTAACTCAAACTGTGCTCTATATGCTTCCCACAGTGCCTTCCCATCGAATTCTTGTGGCTTCCTTCGCACTGGATCACTCCTAGTACTGACATTCATATCTGGGATGTGACTTCTAACGGGACTGAATATGTCTGCATTAAGGTTTAGCTGCGGGCTCTGTAAGGGGCTTGCCATTGTCTGGGGCTGATTAAGTTGATGGTCAATGTATCCTCCTTATGTAACGCACAACAAATCGTTCTTTAACGTATCTAATTCGTTTTTAAATTTACCATTTCCATTTGTACTTTTTGCCATTGTTGTTGATTTTCCTGTAGTTGCTGCTGACTTTCTTCCTGTTTCCTTTCTTGTTCCAGTTGCCACTGCTGTAATCTCTCTTCTTGTTTCTTTTCTCGTTCTTCTTGTTTATTTTCTTTTTCCTCCAACAACTGTTGTAATCTCTCTTTTTATTTTGCTGTACGAGCTGCCATTGTTGTAGGTTTTCTTGCCACTGCTGTAATCTTTTTTCTTGTTTCTTTTCTTTTTCCTCCAAGAACTGATGTAATTTCTCTTGTTTATTTTGCTGTTCGAGCTGCCATTGTTGCAGGTTTTCTTGCAACTGCTGTTGTCTCTCTTCTAGTTTCTTTTCTTTTTCCTCTAACAACTGTTGTAATTTCTCTTCTCGTTCTTCTTGTTTCTTTTCTTTTTCCTCTGACAACTGTTGTAATTTCTCTTCTTGTTTCTGTATTGCTGCCATCAAATCTGCTAAGCTATAGTTTGATTTTCCGCCATCATCTTCCCTTTTTTTTCTATCCTACTCTCTGACACCAATTTGTTACGTCTCCATTCGTTAATTAACTTTCCGTAACTTCGTTCCGACGAAACTTTAGCGACACAATTCCTTACTTAATAAAACTGGTTTATTATTTCCGAATATAACTTTACGATACACTTAATTTCAATAATCGCTCTAAAACAAACGCTATAACAATGAACGTGCTCAATAATACTCTCTGACTGCAGATCAATTACTCACTGTTTACACACACATTATTCCGTCACGTTGTCACCCTCTTATATATACCAGCCACCCCCAATCTAGTAAATGCTAGAGCACTCCCGAAGGAACGGGATAGTTCTAGAAAGCAGGTGGCGTGGCAATAGTCACGTGATCTTGTGACAGGGAACAGTGCATTGAGTTACTGAATGTATGTGGATAAAATATTGTTGCGTCAGTGGGGTCACGTGACTAGTATCATGCCACGTCCTTCTCTCGAACCTTCGTAAATTATTGGGAGACTGCTAGATTGAGGGTAGGCTGGTATATATAAGATGGTTACAACGTGACGAGAGAATGAGTAATTGAACTGCAGTCAGAGATTGTATTATTGAACTGAGCATTGTCGATCACGAGCACGTGAGACATTCTAGCGTTTGTAAAAGAGCGACTGTTGAAATTAAGTGTATCGGTAAAGTGGTATTCTAAAACTGGTTTATTCTTTCCTTTAAGAAAGGACTTGTGTCGCTAAAGTTTCGTTGGAACGAATTTACGGAAAATTAATTAACAAACGAACGGAGACGTAACAATATTAATGTCCAACACTTTGTTAGTGTTAACCCTAATGATCTGAAATTGGTGTTAAAAATTTCAATTTCTTTATACGTATTTCAAGAGATACTACACTGAGTGCTGTGATACTGAATGCTGGTCACTGATATTGTCATTTCTCCTTTAAATAAGTCTACTGAACCTCATCCTTAGAGTGACTGAAGCTAATTAGACTATGTCGTATGCCACTATTTTGTCTTCCTCCTATAGCTTAGTTAGTTCATCAATACAGGAATCCAGCTTTAGGCTACTTTCATACTAAGTAAATATTACTTTGTAAGTCACATCATTAACATTTACAAAATATTAATGTACAGTATTTGTATTTCTTACTTTGAATATAGTCAAAGAAAAAGATATACAGATGTAGTTGATGTGGATCACAAGACTACATGCAAAAACATACATATTAAAGTTGAAATAATGGATTGTGTGTTATAAGGCTTAGGTGTTAGCTGTCTGAAGGACACAGTTGATATTTAATAGTGCCATGAAATTGTGTTATGTACAGATTTCTTCAGTAATATTTTCATCAAATTTTGATATTTCCCTAAACTTTCAGTTTCATTGACTTTTACTTACACTTTTTCTCTCCATTTGATTAGCAAGTACAAACTATGGAAACAAAATATATTCTAGAAACAAATTTTAGTCTTTGTTTGCAATACCTATTCTGCAACCAACATCCCATACATAATCATTCCATTAGAATAATGTTTTCACAATAATTCTTATTAACATTAAAAGCATGTGATAAAAACAAGGTAAGTCATTTATCTCATTGTAAAACCATATTTCAAATTATTTTAGTATTTTGGAATTAATTTATCAGAATATCTTTAACTAACATGATTTCTCTTTCATCAAAACATCATAAATGCCAGAAAATCTAAAAATACAGCTCAAACTTACCTCAGATAAAGATCCACAAACAGTAGTAAGCTTGTATAATGAGTACAATGGAATACACAGCATAGATGACAAAGCTAAGATCCAGCCAACAGCAATAGCCCACTGGGGATAATGGTAGCTACGGTTGTAAGTTAGTGGTTTGCAAGTTATCAAGCTGAAGAGGAAGATACTCTGAACAAAATCGGAAACAAATATATATATATTACAATCTACACAATACAACATGTGGCATTAATAGTACCCATTTCATAGTATGCACAAGTCAGTGACTTCAATGTTTATTCCAGCTCACAATTCTTTCTCCAATCTCATACAAGTCTGCTTCTTGCATGAAAAATGCTATTTTATCTGGTTCCTGATTATTTACAAATGAGAACAAGCGTGATATCTAGTTGCTGAGTAAAGCACAACATATTTCTGAAAGGAATATTATTACACAGTTTTCTGTCTTGGTGCAACTAGAATGGACCACATTAAGGCATCTACCATACAGACTGGACTTTTGAAATATTTTTAAACCATACGTATTCTTACATGGCACCCAGTTGCAGCTGTGAGCATTTAATGCAATCTCAAAACGGTATCTGCGACTGAGGCCAGAAGTGACAAGTAACAGTCAATTTCCATTCATCCTGTAGCTCTTCATATGAGTGGAACATCAATGTCTTGTTTGAGGTGAAACTGTGGTTCATGAAGAATATGAAATGCTGTTTTGTTTCCTAGGGACAACTGAGAAAAGGCTGAGACCACTGTATATGGTATATGCTGAATGAAAAATCATTTGCCTTCCAAATAAATTTACTCATCATTAGTTTTCCTATTTGCATAACAATGACCTGAAAGGAGTGACCGAACTATCATCCTTTAATTGTTTTGTGAATTGTACATATAATCAGAAAAGGCACACATCAGTAAGCAGTGGTACAACAAACATAATGGTGACACAAACAACAACGTCACCACCATAAGAATAATGAACAGGGGTGACACAAACAACAACGTCACCACCATAAGAATAATGAACAGGGGTGACACAAACAACAATGTCACCACCATAAGAATAATGAACAGGGGTGACACAAACAACAATGTCACCACCATAAGAAGTGTTTCTCAAAATAAATATTTAGAATCACTTTGTTGAGGTTTGTAAATTATAGTGCTTACCACATTTCATGTGTGATTAGATTTCTGAGCAACTTGCATGAAGATGAATTCAGGTAATTAATAGAATGAAGAAGTATCTACATTGGTGAATGTTACAAAATATGTAAATTGTTCAGAGGTACTACAGCCCAAATAGAAACCTGGGGTAGGTTACTCGCTTGTCAGTAGGGTAACTATGTACTTTGCATTTTCAAGGATGATGAAAATAGTGGCTACATGAGTACTTTAGCCTTCAGCTACGAAGGACTAAGTGTAGTCATCAGTTGGCATTGTATTTCACACTAAGGACATTAAAACAGTAAAGTTTCTCACACTCATCACACAGAACCTAATGAATCAAGTTAGTGTATTTTGAAATATTTAATCCTTGCAAAGCTATGACAAAAAATTCCACATTTTTCTCCTTGATGTTTAACATAAAAGGAGAGAAGGTAGCATTCTTGTTTGAAAACTTATTGATATGGGTAGCTTTTCAAAATATAAGAACATACATGGTTAACTACTTTTTATGGCAAATGATCAACCTGAGGATAAAAATTATGGCTAGTTGCACCCTAAACCTCGTGACCAAACATTCTTGGCTTCTAGTCCAACCTAAGTCAGCATCCCATAGTGATATTATTTTGGCTTACAGTCTAAACTGTGGTAGTTCAATATTGTGGCTATTGTATGGGGTAAAGCATGTTACATTTTGCATATAGTTTTTATATAAAACCAAAGTTTTATTACAACAGTGCTAAGCAGAATTTTGCCATAATTTGAACATAAGCTTGTGTGTACTACTTGCATTCAGACATACCTAAATGTTCTAACATACTAGTTACAAAAACATAATCCCATACAGACCTTTTTTCTTAAAGAGAATGTTACTACATTATAAGGTGTGGTTTCAATGGAAAGATACACACTGAACTATCTATGCTATGTGCACCAGATACTAGGGAAAAAAAATCTTGTATGTTCTGAATTCACATTACTTAAAAAAACAAAAAAACAAACTTTTTTAACACTTCTTACTGCTACTTTTATAAATAGTTACCAGTGCCAGGTTTATTTTTAAATACATAATAAAAAACAAAATTCATGTTTTAATATTTCATTAATTAAATTACCAGTTTCAAGTTTTTAAGTAACCATGGTGGTAAAAGATTCCAATTGCAGTGCTCCAAGAGAAAACATACGTGTCCATGTGAAAGAGCTTATTAATAAGTTAAGTGAGTGTTACTGTAAATATATTTAATCCACACTCCAGGAGCAATGTCGAGTGAGTGTTACTGTAAATATATTTAATCCACACTCCAGGAGCAATGTCGAGTGAGTGTTACTGTAAATATATTTAATCCACACTCCAGGAGCAATGTCGAGTGAGTGTTACTGTAAATATATTTAATCCACACTCCAGGAGCAATGTCGAGTGAGTGTTACTGTAAATATATTTAATCCACACTCCAGGAGCAATGTCGAGTGAGTGTTATTGTAAATATATTTAACCTGGCTGATCATACACACACACACACACACACACACACACACACACACACACACACACACACACACACACACACACACACACACACACACACTATAATAATTAAGTTAACTTACGACTAACTAACTAGTACTAACTTAACTAACGTAACTTGTTACGTTACTACGAGTAACGTACTACGTAGTACGTAGT
>NW_013666457.1:189193-192288 GCF_000517525.1 Limulus polyphemus
TAACCTAACCCTACCTACGACGACGAATACGTAGTAGGTAGTAGTTAGTTGTTAAGTTAATAATTAACTTTAACGTACGTACGTGTACTATACACACACACACACACACACACACACACACACACACACACACACACACACACACACACACACACACACACACATATATTAAAAGTAATTTTAACGCACTTAAACTGAATATTAACAAGAAACTTCTGGTTACTTACAGAAGTCATCAGTGGTGTGAAAAAGCACCAACACCATTGTAACCATGGACTAATGCTAAAACCAAGCATTTCTTTGATGTTTCCATAGAACCGGTTCACACCTGTTAGTATGAAAAGAAAAATTAACACAGCTCACAATTTGTTAATAAAACATTTTTGCTGTTACACTACAGAATACATTTGTAATTACTTGCTTACTACTAAAAACTAATTGCAAAATGATTTTTATAAAAACTAATATTTACTAGATCACTCAGGGTTTGTATTTACTAAAAAAATACAGCTATCAAGAAATAATAATATTAACTTTACAGTGTTCTATGAACTGTCCAGTGAGAGATTTCAGTGTGTATTATCTATAAGTTTTATAAAAATATGGTTCTTCAACATTAACCACTACTGTTCCTAATATTTTACAATTTACAAAGAATTAAAAATAAAAGTAATTCAGATGGAGGTTTGGAAGACAATCTGGTGGAAATTAAACAGGAGAGAGCTTTTACTTCTTGGGGTTTGAAAACTTTTTAATCTCAGATGTATTAATGATAAAGCCTGACAAATTTAAAAATCAATAAATAAATCTGTTCACAACAAGAGTTGAAAAAATTAATAAATCTTCATCATATATGTTATCTAATACATTTACTTCAGTCTGCTCATTGAAAAAAGTCGATTTTGCACTGCTGGTATAATTTTAAGTTCACATGGTTCTTACAACTAATAATCCTAAATTAAATTTGAAATTAGTTAGAACTATTTCACTTCTCTGAGAATTACCGTATATCCATGCTATGATAAAACATTCAAAGAAGCAAAACCATAGCAAGGTCAATCCACTGGCACTATAATAATCAAATATCTGAAAAACGTACATTCCTCCCTAAATGTGAAGAAAAAAAAATACTTCAGTAAAGAAATCTCTCAGACAATTCAGATGTTCTCACATTGAAATAAGATATTTCCATAAGCTAGAAAATATTTTATTTATTCTACAGGAAAAAAAGTTAATCTTCGTAAGTTTATTGCTAATTCAAAAACAACATACTTTAAGGTTTTAATGTCATATCATTATGAAAACAATAATTGTGGTGCCATCTATTGATGCTGTTTGTAAGTTAGAAGAAGAAGAAGAAACATTAGAATGAAACTAAACACACATGCACACACTTGAAAGTTTGCCTAATAACACATTAAATCCAAAAAAGCGGGAGGTATATTTGAGAATTATTTTATTTTTTAAAGTCAAGTTTTAGCTATTATTTTTCTTGTACTAAAGACTAAATGTTATTATACAATGAACAATTTTACATTTCCTGTTAGTTTACATAAGAAGTAAATAGCTCGAGGGCTGATAACTGGCTGACACACACGCATACATTATCTAATACCTTTTAGAACAAAAAAATTCTGCTGTTAATAGGTATGAAAACTATGATCAAAAGACATGACCAAATACTAATCCTACATACCTCAGTGACCATACAGAGCCCCACTAAAAAGGCAGCAAAACAGTAAACAGCAATAAATATTTCACGCCTGTAACCTTTCCTTAGTACATGAGGAAACAAATCTACAATAGCTGTAATTACACCTTCTACACAAACAAACTGAAAAAATGAAAATCCAAGTTACTTCAAAAAAATCCTTCAACATATTTCACATTTTCTGATAGTTTAAAATGTTAACACTGAAAAAAGAATAAAGTTGGGTAAAATACACACACACACACACATTCGTTTTCATTTATTTTATAACAAACTTAGTAAAACTGTTTTTCTGTGAAATCACATAATATACTGCTTTACCTAGATGAATCAGCACACAATTTTGAATAAAAAAATTGTTTAGATAATCAATGTACATGTAGATGACTGCATTAATTCTGAGCTGGTTAAGAAACACATGGGAAGTTAAAAGAACAACAAGGCTCAGGGATCATATAACCTTTCCCCAATGGTTTGAAGGAGGTTAAAGATTGGATATATGAGTCACTTGCTTCTATTTCTTGTATGTCCTTGAATAATGGGCAGGTACCAGAGGATTGGATGTTATCTAATGTAACTCCTCTTTGGAAGAGAGGTGATAAAAATTGTCCCAGTAATTATAGACCCATTAGTCTTACATCAGTTGTGGGAAAAGTTTTAATTTCTGATAAAATATGCTTTGCAAAGTCATTTAACAAAGTTTAGAATTTTATTGGATAGTTAACATGGTTTCACTAAGGGAAAATCTTGCCTTACAAATCTTTTGAGATTCTTTGAAAAGGTTACTGCTTATGTAGATGAGGGTAAGAGTGTAGATTTGGTGTATATGGATTTTCAGAAAGCATTTGACAAAGTGCCACATAAAAGGCTTTAAAAAAAATTAGCTCTATAGGTGTGGGGGATAAGTTAGCAAATTGGACAGAAAAGTAGCTGGATGGAAGAAAGCAGATGGTTGTTACAAATGGAGTTCAGTTAAACTGTATTAATGTCACAAGTGGGGTGACTCAGGACTCAGTCTTAGGGCCTTTGCTTTCTTTTTTATTGACATAGATGAAAGAATAGTCTATAAATTACTTAAATTTGCAGACAATATTAAAGTCTTTGGTACTGCTAGCTGTGAAAAGGATGCTACTGATTTCCAAAATGATTTAATTCATTTAGTGAGTTGGGTTTTAATTCTAATAAATGCAAGATAATACATGTGGGTTATTATAATTTGAATTATAAGTATAACTTGGATGGGAATAACCTTAACAGTGTCATGATAGAAAGGGATCTTGGTGTAAGAGTCAGTCTCTAAAGTCATCTGAGCAGTGTACTGTTGCTAGTGGTAGGGCAAATAGGATTTTAGGTTGTATCTATATAAATAATGAATACAAGTCTA
>NW_013666457.1:192610-194935 GCF_000517525.1 Limulus polyphemus
TGTTTAAATGTTGCATGTATATGAATGATAAGGGTTGGCTCTAAGATTTTTTTTTTTAAATCTATTTATTTGTTAATAATTTTAGTTTAGTTTAGATGATGGAACAGCTAAGATGGTACAATAGGTCCTATGTTGTCCCAAAATGTTATGTTGATGTACAGGAAACTGGTTTTGTAGGTTTCTTTAGATTTTTTTTTTTTTTTTAATAGTTAGTCTAGCCTACTACAAAACAAACTACAATTAATAAATTTTCTAACTAGGAACAGCACAGGTATGTCCCTATAAAGTTCATCAATAAAGTTAGAGGATAGTCTTTGAACTTTACATCAAACTTGACATTTCATTTTTAAACTTTAGTTCTTTCACTGAGATACAAGTCTCCTATAATTATAAACAAACTTTTGATAACAAAACAAGATCTTTTCAGTGTGATCTAATTATAACAATGTTTAGAAACAAGGCTGTTCCATCCTCTAAACTAAACCTGTTAAATAAATAAAAAATACTAAAGCCAGCCCTTATCATTCATATAGTTATCAAACTTTCTCTTAAACTCCCTTAAATTTATTGCCTTCACAACATCCAAAGGCAACTCATTTCAAAGGAAATAAGCAGATGTGTTTTTCTCCTCATAACTTCAAAAGAAAACAAAAACTGCATCTTGATCGTACAACAATTTCCCCACTAGTAATGGCAATTAACCTCATGACCGAACTTTTCCTAAGGATTTTTTTTCAACTGCACAATTATATTTTAACTTCATCATTTTTTAATACATAATGCCATACATATAAGCCTAAAAAATATGATCTAAAAATGAAGAATATTCCAGTAAATACATTTATTTATCAACTTTGGAATGGAATTTTATTATCTTAAATATGTTTTTTAATATTTATCTACTTGAACTTACTTATATAGATGAATTTTCAACTGCACAAATATTTTTAAAGGTGCACAATCTGTGATCAATTGCACACATGAAAAATCCCCATCTTATGTTTCAAACCTTCCAAAATCAAGATGCTTAAGAAACTCATTACTTGTCCCAGATAAGAACACAAGTAAAATAGTTATTTTCTTAAATAATCAAAGGTAGGAATCTTAACTCTAAATCAAACTTTTAGAGGTTATCCTAAATCTAAAACAAATTACTAGAAAAAAAAATCAAAATCTATTGTGCTTAAAATAAACTAATGGATCTAAAAACTTAGCAGACACGCACATGCACACACACAAATAATCAAATTATTTCTCTTTGAATGATAAGGTGACCTATACAACTCTATTAAATTACTTCTCTAAAGTTTTATTAGTTTTCATGATACAAACAAACCTAAACAAACAATTAGAAAATATTGGATTTAAACATTTAAGAGATTAAATTGTAAACTGTAAGAAGAGCACTTACTTGGCTATCTAATCCTAACATGATTATCATCAAGAAGAAGGCAGTAGCCCAAACAGGTGCCAAGGGCATCTCAGCTATTGCTTTTGGATAAGCAATAAATGCTAAACCAGGGCCTGGTAAAAATGAAGATAGATTCTAGGTAAGCCAAATTTAAAAGCAACAACACTTAAACAGTTTCATAGTTTACTTTGATACTTCAATTTTTTTTAAATGTATTTTAACAAAATCAATAGATATTCTTTTATTAAATAAGATATCTTAAAGAGATTACTTCTATAACATACCTAAGATAATAACAATATATAACAACACAATAAACAGCTTTTTAGTTATGGTGACAAAGTGATATTGTCCTTTTATCCTTACAAATTACATATGGTAATGTGTGTAGATTTAAAAAAACAGTGATCAGTTCTGGAAAGTGGATAACTTTTGGTGTCTTGGTTAATTATTGTTATAGGTTATTTTCCCTTTGGTACTGTACTGTTACAACAGTGGAAGTCACATGACGCTGGTAACACGTGATGAATTTCTCGAATGATTATGAATTATCAAGGAAGACAGAGTTTGATCGAGACGCCCTCTTTTTTAATATATAAGCCTGGCAGGGAAAGCCTGTGAGATGAATGAAGAAAGTTCCGGGTAATTTACGATTCTGTTTCGAGCTAGTGTGTGAAGTGTTATTTATAGCGTGTATTATAAAAGTAGTTATGTGTTATAAAAGTGATGAGAAATGTATTGTTTGGGAAATTACTGTGTGCTAAAAGTTTGTATCGAGAAAGAATAAACTGATTTAATCAAGAAAGGACTTGTATCGTTGAAGTTCCTCAGAAAGAATTTCTACCGAAGAAAGTATTCAAGCATTTGAGAGCAGCAAACCTCAAACTCCATCCCAAGAAATGCCACTTGTTCCA
>NW_013666457.1:194945-196201 GCF_000517525.1 Limulus polyphemus
TTTCAGATCCCTCACTGCTTTACATACTGGATTGTGATGCTAGTAATGTCAGAATTGGAGGAGTGTTGTCTCAGAAAGCGGGTGAAAAATGAACATGTGGTGGCCTACTTCAGTAGGGTCCCAAGTAGACCAGAGAGTAACTATTGTGAAACACGGAGGGAACTCCTTGCTATAGTAAAGAGTCTGACATATTTCTATCCTTACCTCTATGATGCCAGGTTTGCCATCAGGACAGACCATGCTGCATTACGCTGGTTAAGATCATTATAGAACCCAGAGGGACAACTGGCACGTTGGATTGGAAAAATAGACCAGTATAATTATGATATCAAATACAGAGAAGGAAAATCTCACGGAAATGCCAACAGACTGAACTGAAGACCCTGCAAAAATGGCTACAGATATTGCTGCAAAAGAGAGGTTGAACTAACCAGGTGCCATCAAGCTGAAGGAGTTGATGATGGTGAAGTGGAACCAAGTATAGATATTAAAGCAGAACAGGAGAAAGACCAAGATTTGAAGCCAATAATTGATTTTCTACAAGCAAGTGTTTTGTGCCCTGCTTGGGATAAGGTATTTAGCTTAAGCCCTGTGACAATTGGACACAATGGGACCAATTGACGCTTGAAGATAGTATTCTTCTCCGGAGATGGGAAACCGCAGATGGGAAAGTGACGACCTGGCAAACAGTTATACCGACAAAGTTACGGGAAGTTGTGCTACGTTAATCTCATGATAGTTTAACAGGAGGACATCTTGGAGTTAAGAAGACATTGAGTCACCTATGGCAGAAATTGTACTGGATAGGTATGAGGCAAGATGTGGAAGAATGGTGCAGAACATGCATTACATGTTGTGCTAAAAGGGGACCCATGCATAAGGGATGTGCTCCAATGAAGTTATATCAAGTTGGCACACCGATGGAAAGAGTAGCCATTGACGTTGCTGGTCCTTTGCCCCAAACTCGTGCTGGAAACAGGTACATTTGTGTGGTAATGGATTATTTCACCAAGTGGCCTGAGGCATATGCAATACCAAATCAGGAAGCTAAAACTGTAGCTTCGTCTATTTGCGATTTCTTCTTCAGGTTTGGTATGCCATATGAACTGCATTCAGATCAAGGCCGTAACTTTGAATCAGCTGTGTTCCATGAATGCTGAATGTTGTTTGGCATACGAAAGACCAGGACAATGCCACTTCACACACAGTCTGATGAGATGGTAGAAAAGTACAATTGGACACTGGGATAGGATTGG
>NW_013666457.1:197045-201823 GCF_000517525.1 Limulus polyphemus
AGGAAGACCAAAGGGAAGTCTCCTAAGTTGCCTTCTCCATCGGAAGGCTCATGTGACATAGTGGATCGTCTCTCAGACATGACTTTCCGAATAAAATGTGGTCTGTGAGGTAAGCTGAAGGTGGTGCATGCCAACAGGTTTTGGCGTTATCACGGTCCAGGACATTTCAGTTGGAAGGAAATGAACAAAGGAACAAATGCCACTGTTGAAGAAGAAACTACCCAGTTTTGAGAAGGAAAACAGTGAAGCCGTTAATGAAGTTACCACCACTGATGTGCCTGCTACCAATAACGGGACATTTCCTGATTGAGCAGATGAATCCCACTTAAAGAAGACCAGTACGAAAGAAGAAATGTCCCATAAAATTTAGAGACTTTGTTGTATTGTAATTTTGTGTTTGTAAATTCTGTACATTTAATTAAGTTATTGTTAATTACCTATTGGTTTAATGTAAGTGGCTATTGTTTGGGACAAATAATACTAAGGAAGGGGAAGAAGTCACATGACACTGGTAACACGTGATGAATTTCTCGATTGATCATGAATTATACAAGTATATATTTTTAGTATACAAGCCTGGCAGAGAAAGCCTGTGAGATGAATGAAGAGAGTTTTGGGTAATTTACGATTCTGTTGAGCTAGTGTGTGAAGTTATCGAGATTGTGAATCGCTGTGATTTATGGCGTGTATTATAAAAGTAGTTACGTTTAAAATGATGAGAAATGTATTGATTGTGAAATTGTGTGCTAAAAGTTTGTATCGAGAAAGAATAAACTGAATTAATCAAGAAAGGTCTTGTATCACTGAAGTTCCTCAGAAAGAATTTCCACCAGAAATTAACAAACAAGCAGATATGCAACAGTATTTTTCTCCATAGAAAAAGCTGCTGTAGAACTGTAGTGTTTGAACAATATGGCAAGTTTTGCAACACATACCTGAAGAATACATCTTCCCTATGTTATTTTACTATTGTGTTAAGACAAGGAAGCTATTCAGGAAACGAATTCAGAAGAATATCTATTGATAATGGGTGACTTTAAACGTAGGAACAGCATACAGACTGGACCACATGACCTTGAAGAACAATATGACAGAGAAAATAGATTAGTAAAGTTTTGTAAGCAAAAAGGCTCAGATATAAGCAACATTTGGTTAAGCATCACCCTAAACACCTGAATACTTGGAGGTCACCATAGGATGGTGAAAGAGTTGTTATAAATCAGATAAACTATATCCTAGTTATAAGAACTTTCAGAAGCTATTACAATACTTAGAACTTATACAGGAGTAAACTGTAGTTCTAATAACAACAACTGATTGGGAAAATAAGACTTATGCTGAATAAGATGAAAAACAGAGGCCACACCATTGGCAAGAACAATTTAGAAAAAACACATAGCCAAGGATTTTGTAATAGGGACAATAAACTGATCAGAAATATTAATAAAATCACTTGCACACAAGGATGCTGAATATCAGTGCATTAAGTTTATAAAACAGAAGAGAAGAAGTAAAACCAAAATCTGGATGATTCCAATATATTTAAGTGAAAGAAGACAACTATAAAAAAAGACAGAAATATTAGGAAGTGGATAAGGAAGTCGTGGGTTTGTGTAGAGAAGAAGGGGGGAGGTGAGTATCCAAGTAAATGTGCAAATAATGAGAAATGGGAGGCAACACATAACATGCATGAAATACTTAAAAGAATAAAAAGAGTTCAATAGGAAACTTAACTTGTCTTCCAGTGGAGACATTAAAAATAAAGGCAATAAGACACTTTTTGAAATTAACAATGTGAAAAAAGAGAGAAGGGTCAAATATATGAGGAAATTGTAAAATGACGCCAAGAAAATGGAACCAGCTCTAGAAGTGATAAAACTAATTAACAAAACCATTTGAAGTTAAAAAAAAAAAATTATGAAGCAAAACAAGATTACAGTAGAATCTTCAAAGAAAATGGGCATTTTAGGGATTAAAGGTTTGAATGCAAATTATAACTCAATTTATAGGAGAAGGACAATGCTAACAGACTTTAAAAGGTGCGTGTTTCTGTGCCAATTCCCAAGATACCAAACATTATGGAATGTAATACAGGAATATCATCTTGATCAGTCACATCTAAAAAAATACTGCTCAATGTAATCCTGAGTAGAGTTAAACATAAGGTTGAGAATGAGTTGTTGGAAGACCAAAATTGTGTTTTTTGTTTTTTTTGAAGAAGTCAAGTCTTATAGAAGGTTAGGTAAAATAGCTGGAGAAGTGCAAATACATTTTTTTATGCATGCTTCATAGACTTTTGAAAAATATTTTGGCATGGTTAATCCTGAGAACTTTATGGAGATCCTGCAATAGAATTCTGAAAAATTTATACTGGAGCACAATAGCAGCAGTTTGAAATTATGGAGAACTAAGCAGTTGGTTTGGAGGTTAAGACAGGTTTAGAACAATGTGTGCTGCAACTAAATTATATAATTTGTATGAAGAGTGATGGTGAGAGATGTTATTGCTGATATTTATTTAAGAATAAATATTAGTAGTGATGGCAAGTATGGAAGAAGATAATGGGAAGGATAGGAATAAAAAACAACAGCAATCTCAAAGAACTGCTCAGTAGAGAGATGAGAAATGAAGCTGAATACCAAAATCTTAAGTATTTTTAATCCTACTATACATATTGGAAACACAGACTCTAACCAATGAAACAATAACAGTTAGAAAATATTTAATATGCAATAATACAGAAAAATGATGAGGATAAGCTATATAGAAAGAAAAGCTGATGAGAAAGTACTGGAACATGCAAAAACAAATGACTACTGCTGAACATTTGTATGAAATAGAAGATGCACTACTTTATGTAAGTATATAATAGATCTCAGGAAATTCTAGTAGAAATTCTGATGAATAAAACAGAAGGACTTGATATAAAATACCATGATTGATTGACTAATTTATTGATTTTTGTCGGTTGGAATGACCAACGACATGAGTAACATTCATTCTAGTCTTTGTGATTTTATGTCTCAGTGTTATTCAAATTTCCTGATGATTTTCTTTCAGCACTCCTGGAGTAAAAACTCTCAATCCAATCTAGAGTACAGATCTGACTTGCATCTTAGTGCAATAATCCAATTTAGTTGTCTTTGAAATAAATAAATGACTCATATTTTCACTTTTTTTTTTTCTTTTAACTTGTGTTTGGTCTCTTTCTTTAACTCAGACAAAATTAGCAATTAAAATGTAACTTTGCGTTCCATTTTCTGCCAATCTTTCCACTATTTCAGTTACTATCCTGGCCTGCGATGTAATCAGTGTACCTGAAAATACCACAAGTGCTATTTATCATTAGAGCTAGCTGCATATTCAGTGACTTTGAATATACAAAGTTACAATAATGTAAGCATGAGAAAAGTATGTGCTTCAAGTTAAACCTAGTCTGATGATTTATATTTCAGTACTTAATAATAATAATAATAGTATAATCAGGTGCAAGTCATATAATTAATTTGTCATCTTAAAAAGGGAATCGCAACACACTATTACCAAGTCTAGATTTTACATAACAGTTAATGATCATAAAAATTAAAGCACATGAAATAAGAATGCCCCCAAGTTTTCTTTAAATGATTCAGTTAATTTTTTTGTTTATACCTAGAACATGCTTAATCTTAAAAAAATATTATACCCTACAAGTTAACTTTGAAAAAAAATACATTAGTGTTCAGAAGTCAGTAGTAACAGACTTTGTAAATGATATTGCATTTAGATTCAACATTTTAGAGAAATTTACATGTTAAATTTTATCTGAGAAAATGTACACAACTTTTAAAGATGGATATTAGATTAATTACTCCACTGAAACAAAAATAATTAAAAAGTATTACAATTATAGTACTATATAAGGAAAGAATTAGACATTAACATTTTACTTTAAAAAATGAAGTTAAAAAAGAAGAGGGAGTTACTAAATGGCTAGGGCCATATAATACTTAAAATTTCAAGTTTGAGTTAGATCATAGTTTGCTATGCATGAGCTAGGTTGTAAAAAAAATTGTGGTTTGAGGGTTTTTTAATATTTATTTAGACAGTGCACTCAAAATAAGGAGTTTATTTTATATTGTTATCACACATTTAGTAGGTTTTCCAATTTTCTTTTAAATCTTAAGCTTGAACTTGACTCAAATTTATAAAAATCAAGACTCGTACACCTCTACAAAGCATACAAATATTATTGTTGTACAGAGAATGTAACTAATTTACCAGGAAGAACTGTGATATACAGGCATATGTTTTCTACCTGCTTTAGTTGTATAGTAATGTTTTTGTTGCTGTTATGAGAGCACAAAATTCATGAGGTGATGTTGTCAACTGCACAACACACAAAAAGCATATTTACCTGTTGAATTCCAGTAAGTTTTCTTTATTCAGTTTTACTAGGAGGTTATATAGTAAAGACTAAGTTCAACAGAAGTCTATCCCAGGAGAAAGAAAGCTGTGGGACTAAACACAGATTAATAGAAATAACTTGTCTTTGATATACACAAGTACTTGCACTGCATTTCCTCTGTTTGTTCAGTAATGAATACTGTTGTCAATTTTACCAACTCTATCCAATCTAATTATTTTACACACACACACACACACACACACACACACACACACACACACACACACACACGTAGATACTTATTAAGTTACTACCAATACTAACTACACTACTTCTTTAGTTTACATAGAACTAAGTCTGTCTCTACGTAAGGTTAATTAGGTAAAGGTAA
>NW_013666457.1:202805-205370 GCF_000517525.1 Limulus polyphemus
TATATATATATATATATACACCAGACCACCCCCCCCAATCTAGTAAATGCTAGAGCACTCCCGAAGGAATGGGATAGTTCTAGAAAGCAGATGGCATGACACTGGTCACGTGACCTCGCTGACGCAACAGTATGTTAAACTGTTTTATTGTAATGGCCCCACAGTGGCATAGTAGTATGTCTGTGGATTTACAACGTGGTGGGCAGAGCACAGGTAGTCTGTTGTTTAGCTTAACTTCAAAAAAAGAAACGAAACTAATTACTGTAATGCTAGAAGTATAAGAAATAATATAGATGACTTTAGAGCACTAGTCAGAGCATGTGATTTTGATATAATGGGAATAACCGAAACCTGGCTAAATGTAGACATTTATGATGAAAGGAATTTCTTTGAAATTCAGGGGTATAGTTGTATGTAATAGGAATTGAGTACTAAAAAGAGAGGAAGGAGTGGATTTATATGTACAATGTGATTATATCCTTAAATCATTAAATGTCATTGTGTTGATTAATGGTTAGGCCACGTGTCAATTATTATGTTCAGTTTGGAGCTTCTTGTTGGAAAGGGTTCAGAGGAAGGCTACTAGAATGATACCAGAACTTGTTTTCTCTTGAAAAAAGAAGGGTTGGAGGGGGGATCCAATTGAGGTGTTAAAGATTGTTAGAGGAACTGACATTGTTGATGCATAATCTTTTCCCCTACTCAATGGTGTGAATGGTAAGACTAGAGGACACAAATATAAATGTTGGCAGGGTAGGAGTCATCTTCAGCTAAGACAGCTGGAATTAGTTGCCTTCAGATGCAGTGGATGCTGTTAATTTAAAGGAGTTTAAAAGAAAGCTTGAGAAATATTTAAATGGTATGGATTGGCATTTAGGTTGTTTTTTTCTTCTTTGTTTAAGGTTTAGTTTAATTTAATGGATAGGTGGACCAAAATTTCCCTTGTCCTTTAATGTTATGTTAAATCAATTGTTGTCCAATTTAGACTATTCTTTATAAATAAGCACAAAATAAAACAGGTATTATCCAGGGTTGTAACCATTTCAGTTAAACAATATACATTGCAGACTAAGCATAGGGTATTTATGGCCTCTTCCACCGAGTAATATGAAGATTCTCATTACTTGTCATTGTAAGAGTGGTAACAAGTATCATCTTGTACATATTAATGTTTCATAAAGATATTCCATATTCATTAACCTCATGTACAAAGATGGGAAGTCAAAGTATGCGAGCTACAATCTTTTACAGGGTGTAATTCAACAAGATATTATGTATTTGATGTCAGGGTTAGCAACTATTCATTTGACCCTACAGTGTTGACTTAGTGACAGTTCATGGTACGGAATGTAAAAATAAAGAGATACTGAAAAAAAAAAAAATGTATTTTTCATTTTGGAGGTTCTAGAGGTTATGCAAATGCAATATTAAACTTTTATGATGGACAAAAGTATTTTTATTTTCCATATGAACATCACCTTACACTGCAACTTGTCATAGTTTCAATCAGACTGACAATCAATTCAGACACATCTTGAGTACAAATACTTTTGTAACATCTGATTTGTCATGTACAACAGGCTTGTAATTTTTACTAAAAGCTTACCACATTTCTTGTAGATACAGGTAGTAAATTTGGAATTAGAGTCAACATTCCTTGTCCAATATGGGGTTGGTCAAATGGACCACCCCTTTGTACATTTGATTAAGGAATTCTGGTCAATGTAAGCTAACTATATAAATCAACAGTAATTTATAAAAGTAATTTAAAGATAGCTTTTATGTACGGAAACATCTGTTAGCTGAGTTCTTGCACAGATCTTAAAATATAACGTTGATAAATGGAAACATTGGCACATGTAGATATGTAGATCTTGAAAGTAGAGTTGTTCAAAACTTGAAAATAACTTTGATAACTCGACCAATTGTTGGTTGAGATGTTGCAAAAGAAATATCTGCTGAAGCTTTTCGCCAAACACTAATCATAGCAGAACCATCTGGAAAATGATCTATAGGAAATAGTATAGCTTATAAAATGAGTCAGATCAACGTAGGCCAGTAAGTCAATCAGGAAATGTCACAGACCTACAGAAGGATGTGTAGATTGTATAGGAATTCTTTTTGGCGGTAAAGGAGATGTTTGTGTTTTAATAAAGGTGGCTTCCAAAATATAGAGATGAAAGGTTTACGGACCATTTGCAATAATTTTAAACCTGCTATCTGTGTAGTTGTCAGCACAAGTCGGGTTCACTAGTAAATGCTGGCCAATCAATGATTCACATTTTGGTGGTAGAACTTTTGTTTTACAGGAGTGACATGGTAAATTGTTTTCTTTCACACTCCTAGTTCTTATGGATGTTGTTTAATTCTATCCTGCAATCTTTGTGAAGTGCGATCCAAATACCGACATTCACAGTGGCACGAGAATTCATAAATAAACATACTTTTCTGTGTGGTAGGTATCGCATCTTTGTTGTATTGCAGGCAACAACTTACATGTGGAATAAGCACAGTAGGGGTTCACTGCAGGAAAACATTTAGTAATGTCCATTTTCAATTGTTTTT
>NW_013666457.1:205387-235712 GCF_000517525.1 Limulus polyphemus
ACCAATCCATGGTAGTTTTAGGTTAACAGGGCAGTTGTTGGGACCAAATTTTGGGTCAGTTGAGAAGCTCACAATTTTCCTTTAAGTAATTTGATTGATGACGTTTTCTGTATACCCATTTTCTAGTAAAATAGTTTTAATTGTCTTCAATTCGAAATATAGTTTAGATTTTGAACGGATAACTAGAGCCCGATGGACTAAAGTAGCAATAAGGTTCGTTTTGCAATTTTTGGGACTGAAAGAATCCCATCATGTGTACTGTCCTGTAAAGGTAGGATTTCTGTATATACTGGTGAAAAAACAAAAGTCATCTTTTTCAACTAAGATGTCTAGGAACCATAAAGAGTTATGTTATTCCTTTTCAAAAGTAAATTTGAGAGCAGAGTGCAATGAGTTTAGGTCTTGTAAAAAACACTCACATTCCTGTTCAGTTTTAAAGATGGCAAATGTGTCGTCTACATAGTGGAAGTAAACAGCAGGTCTGGTAACTTTGTTAAATAGTTCTTTTTCATGGAAACCAACAAAAATATTGGCTAAGGCAGGTCCAAGAGGAGAACCCATGGCAACTCCGTCAATCTGTTGATACATATCATTATAGCTGAATTACACAGAACGTGTTGCAGTATTCATCATTTCAATAAACAGGTCCTAAGGTATTGGAGAGCACTGAACTTCTCCACCATACAAACTATCTGCACATTTCAACAAAATTTTAAAAACAATTGAAAATGGCCATAACGAAATGTTTTGCTGCAGTGAATCCCTACTGTGCTTATTCCACACGTAGGTGCCATGTGAATGTCGGTACATAGGTTGCACTTCACAAAAGATTGCAAGATAGAATTAAACTACATGTACCCATATCCATTAGAACTAATAGTGTGAAACAAAAAATTTGCCATGTCGCTCCTGTAAAACAAAAGTTCTACCACCAAAATGTGATTAAGCAATTGGCCACCATTTACTAGTAAACCCAACTTGTGCTGACACTACACAGATAGCAGGTTTGAAATTATTGCAAATGGTTGGTCGACCTTTCATCTCTATTTTGGAAGCCACCTTTATTAAAACACATAAACCTCTTCTTT
Source organism: Limulus polyphemus (assembly GCF_000517525.1). NCBI lineage: Eukaryota > Metazoa > Arthropoda > Merostomata > Xiphosura > Limulidae > Limulus > Limulus polyphemus. The sequence continues at coordinate 206,476 of NW_013666457.1, forward strand.
GCCACCAAAAAGAATTCCTATACAATCTACACATCCTTCAGTAGGTCTGACATTTCCTGATTGGCTAAAGGACATGCCACTCAGTGATTGCCTTACTGGCCTACGTTGATCGGACTCATTTTATAAGCTGTACAATTTCCTATATATCATTTTCGCTCTTTTTTAGAGGTTTGAGGAACCATGAAGACTTGTTTCACCAAACTCTGCACCCAAGTGGCTAACTTCCCTGTGGAAAGGCAACCCACTCAACATTTACCTATGGTTTTGCACATCATTACTGACGACATCCCGAACGATTTCTCCCTTAATTGGGTAAATATTTTCCTAAGAAAATACAAACCCAACACCGTTATCGACACGTCCAAGATGAAACTAATAAGAAGGGAAGGAATTTTTGTTCAACCCCTAACCCCCAAAAACTCGGATTATCTAAGTGCCCCATGGAACTCTAACCCACCAGTAGTTTGTAAACTGCATCGAAATAATGGTCAACTTTTTTCTGTATTCCTGAGAAACGTTGATGTGTCTATATCCCCTGAAGACATCAGATATAGCCTCCTTGCCATACCTAACTTCAAGATCCATGCAGTACACAGAATTAAATCAAGAATCACAAGCCAACTGACTCGATTCATCAAAACAGTCACAGATTCTAAACCTACAGAACAATATCTTCTAACTCACAGATTATCTTACTACTTCTTCCACTTTACAGCCAAAAGACCAAGAAGACACCTAATCACAAGAAACAGAGACGCCATAACCAGATCTTCCAAGCTCATGACACATCAAAATCGACAGGATCCTGTTCTCGCCACCACACTCGCTCCCGAGACAGAACTGCTTACCACCTCCAGTAAAACAACTGTGAAAATAAACAGTAGCACTCAAACAACCAACCTCCAGATAACTACACAGCAGACACAAACCATGTTACCTCTATTAACCAAGTGTGACACCGCTACTTCTACAAACAACCTCTTTCTTATAAACCAAGAAACACAGACCAGGATTGTCAAAAAGAACCGAAGAATCCAGACTGAAAACCACAACGATACAAACTCCAAGAGACTGACAAGATCCACTTTAAAAACTTCAGATGCACTACAACCAAAGCCCCCACATCACCTAGCACCATCCTGTTACACAAGACACCATTTTGTCAACTAATCAACCAGAGCCCAATCCAGCTAAACAATGATCCGAGTGTACACAGATTCACATCACCTCTTCAGCCAGCCAGCCTGTTCTAGTCTTCAAGCATCACCAGTAGCCACATGGAATTCAACCCAAGAAAACTAATTATATTTCTTTTTCCATATCATTTTCCAGGCACGGTCAGGGTATTTTATTCAGCACCCTGGCCATGGAAGTGGGTTTTCTCAGTGTACTCCTGTTTGTGTACTTGCTATTTATAATTAACACAGCTTACCATCATATGAACATATTTATAAACAATTCAAATATTTGCAACAATTAATAGACATCCAGCATCATAATCTAGTGGATGGTACAAAAACCATTAGTTCATAAACAAAAAGCACCTATCCCGAGAAATATACTTACAGTTTGTTGCCAATTCCTTATCTAAGCCTAGCCAAGGCATGATAAAAGTAAGCAGTTTCTAATGCTTTTGTAACAGTTAACATGTTAATAGACTAAAATTGTTTAGTGTGTACAATACTGTTACGACAGCGGAAGTCACACGATGCTGGGAGCATGCGCTCTGGAGTTTCTAGAACGATCATGACTTAGAGGAACCTCGCGAATGTCCGAGTGTTTGCCAGGCACACTCTTTTTTAGTATATAAACCTGGCAAATAAAGCCTGCGATACATAGATATGCAGATAGATTGAAGATATAGATAATTGAGTCAAGCGAACAGTAGGCACCGTTAGTAAAGTATGTGAACCACTGTGATTTATAGCGTGTGTTATAAAGGTTGTTAAGTTTAAAGTGACTGAAAATTCTGTGTATTACAAAGTTGTATCGAGAAAGAATAAACTAGTTTTAATTAAGAAAGGACTTGTATCGCTGAAGTTCCTCGGAAAGAATTTGTTACGACAGCGGAAGTCACATGACGCTAGTAACACGTCATGAGATTCTAGAATGATCATGCCTGTTCGTGGCAACTCTAGTCTTCTGTACACGCCCTCTATTTTTAGAGATGGACAGACAGACAGAGACGGACAATTGAGTCAAGCGCAATAGTAAGTAAAGCTTGTGAATCATTCGTTGTGAATTATAGCGTATGTTTAAGTTAAAATGACTATGGAAATTAAGTGCATTGCAAAGTTGAATTGAGAAAGAATAAACTAGTTTTATTTATGAAAGGACTTGTATCGCTGAAGCTTTTGTTTGGAAAGAATTTCTACGGAAAATTAACCAACGACCAATTAAGGAAGTTGTCAAACGAGAAAAAAAAAAAAAATACAAGGAGAATCTTTGTTTCAATATTTTTGTAACCATTGTCTCATTGTATATGATGCCAAAACCGTGCACATTTAGGTTTAAATTGTATAAAAAATTGTTTGATAAGCATTATTGTGTTGGACCTCCATTATAGAGAGCTATGAAGGTTGATTATACAATTTATATGGAATAGAATCAATAGTTAATGTAAGAATTTAATATTGTATTCAGCACAAAATAAACAGTGTAATAAAGTTAAAAGCATTTACAAGAGGTATATTACATCATATTCTCCATAAGAAAAAATAGTAATAGCTACTGAATAGAACTGTGGTACACGTAACTATAAAAAAATAATTTGCAAAACAAATTTAACAAAAGAAATTATGAGGCCATCTTTACGTGTTAAATCAAACTTATTATTGCTTATTTTGGAGTGCTTCAAAATTTCACTATTCATGAGTTAAATGTGAATAGAAATAATTGTAATTTAAGGTGAACATCACCTTATAAGCACATGATTAAAAGCCAGTCCAGAGACCCGTCAGATTCATTTACAACCATCCCTAATGTTCAACAGCACGCATCTGACAACTTCACTCAGGTATTTACACAAAGAACCAATTGTATTAGAAAAAAAAATTACCTGACCCTCAGCAAGTCTTGTAAAGTCAGGCATCAGGTAGAAGTAAATACCATCAAGAGCACCTGGTAGAGTTACTCCTCTTATCAGTAATACAGACAACACAAGATAGGGGAAGGTAGCCGTGAAGTAAACAACCTGGGATGAGATTATGTAAAAACATCACTATCATAAAAGTACACATCTAAACCAACAGTTCATAATTACACTGAGCAATTCTAAAAATGTATATTACAATAGATTTTTCAGTCTAGCTCCTTCACTGTGATGGGCACATAAACGTCTCCCTCTTAAACATTGCCATGCAAGTTCGGAATTTTATACCACCATGAGAAAAGCATACTTCTCTTCAAGTTTCCCAAAATTTATACCAGTTTCAATTTTCAGATAAGTAACAAAATATATAACCTGTGTTTTTTGTTTTCAATTCTGTGTCTTGGCTAAAGATAAACCTGGCACTAGAAGAATTATTTATCTACAACTGTGGTAGTGAAAGAGTTAAGCTAAAACAAATTTAGTGAGCTACATCAAATAAATCACAGTTAGTACCTATGAGAGAAAAGTAAATATATTTTCTTTCTCTATCTAATATAATGAATAAATTTCTATATAATACTTTTCTAGTTATGGAAAAGTGAAACATAGCAGTTCATTACACCTTAGGAGAGTGTGATGCAGCTGTTCATTCACATTATTTAAGGACATTAACTAAAGCCAGTGATAAACAGTCTTCTTACCACAGGTTAGAGCTAGAATTCGTTAAATTATCCCAGCATTCAATTACTTGTTATTTAACTATAACATATTAGAAAATACCAAAAGTACAATACAAAAGAACTTCAGATTGTCTGTGAAGTTTGGTTCTGTAAAGCATGTGAAAAATAATAAAAAATATATTTACATACATTTTTTTAAATTTAAATATATGTACATTTATTAATAGCCAATAAAAGTTAACCTCAAAGCTCTGTTACTGATTTATTGAATGGTATTCATTTAGTCAAAGCCAGATGTATAACATATCCTCCTTACAAAATGTACAAATATTTTATTAAAAAATTGACTTTACTAATATTTTCAATGCCTTACACATAGGATTACACTATGTTTTCAAGTAAATATAGTTTACTTGTCACACATTTCAAAAAATTTCAATAAGTCACTGAGTAGACTGATTAGGCACTTAAATTTTCAAAAATTCACTTGCACAAAAAAAAACCAGGGTGATACTAGTAAATAACTCAAAAATTAAGTTGATTAGTCAAGATACATGTGTACGTGTTCATTTGCTGGTATAAACCATGCATACACGAGAAAATGTATTGTTTGTTTGGACTTTTTCAACTAAGACACACACACACACAGAAACTCTTTTTAGCTTTTCTGGTATTATAAAATTGTGGGATTTGACTGTCACTCTTATTGTGCAGTCCTAAAACCAAAGTTTAGAGCATATTCTTCCAGCAACAGAAATATTCTTTGATTCAAAGCTCAGGCCCACTAACCACTGGGTCACACCCGGCCTGAGAATATTTAAGCTAAAACTTTTCTGGATGCAAGTTTATCCGTGAGTTGTACAAGATTGTGATTAAACCTATTTCTGTGGTTCATCCCCAATTTCCATTTGATTAACAAAATGCTCAAATTTAGAAATTAAACTTGCTATTTTGTCAACTAATGAAAAGACTTAATATTAATAAAAACGTTTTGTTGGCTTAATTACAGGACTGATATAAAGACAAATCTAGTGAAAATTCACTATAGTAAAAATTCTTATTTATCTCTTGGATTTTCATAAAAGAAAATTTATTATTATAATCATAGATGGGATTTATGTGGGGCAATTCTCCCCCACTTTGTTTTCTGTGGGATATAATATGTACACAACATTCACAATAATTCAGCCAGACCCCCTGATTATAAACTAGTAAATGACAAATAGTGGAATTAATTGACATCTTCATGGTATTTTTGTTTACATCATTTTTTATTATTCCTATTATGGACCTTTTAACAAACAGAGTAATTACCCAAATTTTGGTGCATAAACAAGTTAGAAAAGTGTATTTAAAATACTAATGGTGCCTAGATAACCCAGAATTAACTGTAGGGTTAAAGTACAAAAATGTAGCTATTAGTTCCATTTCCCGATGTTTGATTCAAATTGTTTTTTTAATTGCTCATTCAACTATTATACAAACAAAGAATACTCAGAGTTATGGTGAGACCATGAGAATACAAGTTTACACTAGTCAATACAACACAATAACCCCACCTCAAAATCACTATTATGTTTAACATCACATACAATTCTACATTTAAATGTTATTAAATGTGGATTTTAAATATATAAAAGTGAATTAGACTGATGTAATATAGGAAAGTTTACTAGCTAAAGTGACTTGAATGACACTTTACCTTTCCTGTGGACTTCACACCCTTCCAGATACAAAAGTAGCACAAGATCCACGCCAAAAGTAAACATAATGCTAAGTCCCAATTGACATCTCCCATCTCGTCTATACCACTGGAAATCCTCAAGATTTTTCTTCTGTTCAGGAAATAATCATATATTTTAATTAACTTACAAGCCATCTTGTGTTACAGTCCAATTTAATTCGCCATTGTGTGTGAATCATATGGATGCTGTGTGCTTAGAAGCCATTCATTTTAACAATAACCCTAGTCAAATTGTGTGTGTTTGGTTGTTGTTAAGTTATATTTCATATTTATTTCCCCCCCCAAGTGATACGTACATGAAGATATGTCAAAATGATAATTTTATAATATCAGCTATTAATAAGTAGCTATTAAGTAGCAAAAGAAAATATCCTTCCAAGGACTTCAAACAATTTATTAGTTCAAATCAATTAACTTTTGAAAAACATTGCAAATCTTGTTTTAATATATTAGATATCAAAGGAAATATTTGATTTTACATAAAATATGCAGTTTGTCTTAAGGAATCGTTTTATATATATATATATATATATATATTTTTTTTTTTTTTTTTTACAGTAAAAAACTACTATATGCTTGACTCCTGAAGTTCTTGTACTTGTAAACACTTTTGATTCATCTAACATGGTAACACTGAATAAGAATGATATGTATTGAGTTGAGTAATAAATCAAGTTATTTTCATTTCAATCTCTGTTTCTCTGCTCTAAACAAGTTTTACTTAAAAGCTACATCTTCCAGAACAATCTGAATTATTAGACTTTGATTAACATGATATGGTAGAATGTTTCAAAGCTCCATATGGAAAAAAATGTAGACATTGGATCCAAACTAACAACATACATTGGGTTAAAATTTAAAGTTACCAATTCATATATCTCACATTATAATGAAAATATTTAAAATAAACTATAAATGCAGTTACTTACTCCCAGAATTCAATGACTGGATCCACATTTTCAATGGATCCATTACTAGAAGTGTTTCTAACATGAAGGAACTCCTTTGAGGTCTGGTTGGTATTATTCAAATTATCACAAGGTACATGATGCACCCAGCAATGTGGAGTATTCCATTCATTCTGGCAAGAAGCCCATGGAAGGTGACTGTTTAGAGAATGAAAGAAGTAGAGGAGAGCCCAGGCCAGTATAATGATGTAATAAATGTTACATAAACAGCATATAACAGTTGTGCCAAACCCAACTCCTGATATAAACAAGAAAAAAAAAAAGACATAGAAGCAGTGTAAACAGAATATTTACAAGAGTTGGAATGGAATTCTCAAAAGAATGCTATATTATTGTTCAATTTTCACTTTTATCTGGTCACTATAAAATAATGTTAAGTGGTTATTTAAGTTTTATTTTCACCCGATTAATAAAGTATAATTTGTAACTTTAACTACTGATTTCAAAACAATAAATTATACAACTATTAATACACAAAGGTGTAAAGATAATAGTTATGTGAACTATCATATCTAAAGTAATATAATAGAATCTTCCTACTTTGAATTATGCATTTCCAATTTCAAATTTAGGTCAAAAACCAGAACATACAATACAAATACGACAAGGGTTCAAATCTTAGATTAGTAATAGTAAAATACATCTTAGAAAAAATAAACATAACTAAAGATGTATAATCCACAAAGTAATGGGGAGATTACAGCCAATATACTAGGTTTTTTTTAAACTAGAAGAGTAAATTCCAATTTTAATCAGTCTAGACATACAAAGTTTTATTATGTTACTTGTATATGAATATATGATTCATTATAAGGAATGGAGGACCAACTTCTGGAAACATGTTTTAAGTATCATCCTTTATGAACTATTATTATTAATAACCTGATTTCAACTTGTTACACCTTATAGTTTTAAAGACTGTTTATTAAGATAACATTTCAACAAGTGCAGGTAAATAGTTGATAATTGTTTTAAATAAGGAAAATAGTGAGCATACCTAAATTTTTAGATTTACAATACCATTTTACTGTTTCAACATTGAAAGATCTTTTGTTTTATATATAATTTAAGTAGTGCTTAGATTTATATCGCCTGAATAAATAAATAAACTAAATAAAAGTTCTTAAAACCCAAAGATACTGAATAAATTATACTTATGAGATAGAAGTTTGAAAGGATAAGAAAACCTCCAAATATAGTATCGCAGATAAACTACCTATTTTTAGACAAACTATACAACAAAGTCTTGCTACAATTATCTAATTTTAAAAAGAAGTTGAAAAGACTAAGTATTTTATATCTGTTTTATTACTTTAATACGTTACTTATCACATTAATAACATCTGAAATCAAAATAACAATATATATCATTAACAAGATGTATTTACAGGCATTACTTCTAAATTGAATGAATAACAACAATTAGAACTAAACAAAACATGGTTGTTGCTCAGGATAACTCTAAACACTTGTCATGAAGGCTATAGCATAACATTTAGGGACAACAAGAGACCTATTAGTCTATCTAGGCTATCCCATCCTGTAAACTAAACTAATACTATTAAATATAAAACAATAAACAAAAAGAAATAAAATCTCAAAGCCAGCTCTTATCATTCATCTAGTTACCATGTTTTCTCTTAAATTGAATTATATTTACTGCTTCCACAACATTCAAAGGCTAACCACCTTGTTAAAAAAATAAAACTGTCTTAGCTGAAGATGACTCCTGCCCTGCTAAAATTTATATTTGTGTCCCCTATTCCAACTATTCTCACTGTTAAATATGAAAAAAAGATGATGCATCAACACTATCAATTCCCTTAGCAATTTTAAACACCTCAATCAGGTCCCTTCTAATTCTTCTTTTTTAAAGTGAAAACAATTTGAGAGATCTTAACCCCTCTTCATGACAACCCCTCCATCCCAGGCACTATTCTAGTATCCTTCCTCTGAACCCTTTACAATAATTCAATGTCTTTCCTAAGGTAAGGAGCTGAAGACTGAACACAATACTCCAAATGTGGCCTAACCATTGACCTATACAATGAAATTATAACATCTTTAAACTTGTATTCAATATTTCTGTAGATACAACCTAAAATACTATTTTCTCTACCACTAGCAACAGCACACTGCTTGAATGGCTTTGGAGACTGATAGACCACTAAACCAAGATCCTTTCTTTCATAACACTGTTAAGTTTATTCCCATCCAAATTGGACTTTTATTTCAAATTATGATAACCCAGATGCATTATTTTGCATTTATTACAATTAAAACCCATCTGCCATTTATTCACCCAACTCACTAAATGATCTAAATCATTTTGTAATGCAGCAGCATCCTCCTTGCATCCAGCAGCACCCATGACCTTAATATCATCGAGTGAGAAGAAAATAAATTACAGATATAAGAAGAAGAAACCATATTTACACAAACATAAAGAATCAATGATTTATTGAACCTAATATTTCAGAGTCGTATACCAAGTTACTTACTTACGAGGTCTAGTAAACCTTAAAAAGCTCAAATATCAAGAATGACAAAAAGAAAAATGTAGTATAAAGTAGGTAAAGTACCCAAAACTTCAATTTTAACCAAATTTGCTAAATTCTGACAGTTATGCTCATTTGCCTATTGGTCTTGTCAAATACAAGAAATAGAAAATGTTTAGCAAACATTATTGGACAAAAAACAACCTCAAAACATTGTTTGGCAAAGTGATACTTTTGCCCTGAAAATGTTTAGCACAAAACACTACAAGCCAAGTGATATTTTAATATATCATGCAGTGGTGAACAACACACAAAAAGATTTATTCCTTAAAGACTGCTGATGTCGAAAAATATTTTGCAAGTGTGAAAAATGATCTAAATATTTGCAAAGGTGTGAAATGACAGTACTTTAAGGCTACAATTACCATAATAACTCTTAAAATGACAACATTTTCACTATTTCTACAAAAAAAAAAAAAAACTTTTTCTCCAGCAAATGACTTGTTTGAACAATTTAAGTAAATATACATTCTATTTGCTGAAGAAGTGGAATGTCTTGGTATAGGATTTATTTTCAACTGCCCAAGAGAATTAAAGTATTTTTCAGAAGTTATGAGAGAAGTTCAAGTTCTTTGGTCAAACATATATGAATATATTGTTAATTGCAAAATAAAGATGTATAGAAAAATTATAAATATAAATTAGGTCATCAGGAAGTTAATGTCACTTTTTCTTTTTAGATGAAATAACCATAACTTGTATATAAAAACAAATCATTTATTAAATGAAATAGTCTCCATTCTTATCGATGATCCTTTTCCATCTCACAATCAGGTTGTTAATGCCCTGATTAAAGAAATCACTTTGCTTCCAAGCTAAAAACATGTCAATGTCCTCTTTATCACCTTTCATATTTGCATACGTTTTCCCATTAAGATGGTGTTGCAGTGAACGAAAAAGATGGTGATCTGATGGTGCCATATCTGGAGATATGGTGGATGGAGGAGAACTTCCTAACCCAACTCCTTAATTTTGTTTATGTCAAACGTGCCACATGTGGACGTGCATTGTCATGGAGAAGAACACCTTTCCGATTGACGAGTGAAGGACGTTTCTGATGAAGGGCTTGATTTAAATGTTTCAGTTGCCGACTATAGATCTCTGCATTGACAGTTTCTGTGAATTGGGGAGTACGAAATGAAATACTCCTCTGATGTCCCACTAAATGCAAAGCATCACTTTCTGTGGATGGAGTCCAGGTTTTGGGGTCAGAAGTTTTTGGCTGAGCCATTGTTTTTTGGCATTTGATATTCGTATAGAGAATCCACTTTTCATCACTGGTGACAACTCTATCCAAAAATGGGTCAAGCACATTATGTACCAGAAGAGACGAAGCAACGTTCACACGCTGGAAACGATGACGATGATCATCGGAGAGTTCGTGAGACACCCAAACATCTTCTTTATGAATTTTTCCCATATTCCTTAGATGTTTACGTATTGTTCCATGAGAGACATGCAATTTCAGGGCCATTTCACTTGTGTGTTGCCTTGGGTTAGACTCAACAAAGGTCTTCAGAACATCAATATCAATTCCAACATGTCGGCCCCTACCATCACAGTTTTTATGGCTAAAGTCACCTGAACGAAATTTGTTGAACCATCATCATTGACACTTACGAACGTTCAAAACATTTCCATAAACTTTTGATATTCTTTGTGGCTACAGAGGTGTTTCCATTCTTGTATTCAAACAGCATTAATGCCAAATGTGTGTCTCGTCATGTGCCATCACTATAAAGGATTAGAGTATACTAAACTTTACACATTGTATAGGCTACACTAACATGACGTTTAGGCGGATCGTTTAACTATTATACGTGATGTATAGGGTTTTTTTTGGGGGAGGGGCAGTTTATGAAAGTGTTCCAAAATGGGACATTAATTTCTTGATGACCTAATATATATAACTTAAGTGTTAGTGATTGTTATCAGGGTGAAAATAATATTAAAACATACCATCAGATGAAGATATTTGTAGCAATTTCATCATCCTCAATGTTGTGACAAATTCCAGTTCAAAGCAAAAGTTTCATATAGCTTAGCTCGTTAAGTAAATCCCTTGTCCGACATGCAGAGGTATAATAAGTGTCAATACTGTTAGGACTCAGGTTGCAAATTAACATGCATTTACTGTCATTGTATGATAAAAATACTATATTTCTAGATGCATATTTATTCACAGATTGTGTAAAAGCCAGATTGTGGTTTGGAGGAGTGAATTTTTTTTTATTATTATTATTATTATTTCATTTTCCTGTGCACTGTTTTTCAAAGTAACAAAAAATAACACTTAGGTGTTCTGCAGTTAAAACTAGTCAAGATTTGGTAGTGATTCAGATTTTAGGCAATTGATTTTAATTTTTAAAAATATACATTTAGACAAATGATAATCAATAAACATTATATTTTAAACACAAACCTTTAAATCTAACTCTTCAATGTAGGAGACTTGTTTGTTAATATCAGTCTAATATGGGTGTTTGGGGGGGGGGGGGACACCATTTGAGCAACTATTACGATATTCCTGGATTCAGATACAGGAATACAAGTCATCTGGTCTGAACAACAATGAAAGGTTCACACGTAGTATTTGGAAAAGTAAATTTGTTTGTTTTAGAGCAAAACCACGTTGGGCTAGCTGCTGTGTCCACTTCAGGGAATCATACCCCAGATTTTAGTATTGTATCTCTGAAACCTTAACGCTGTCCCACCAGGGGGAATGGAAGGTTAGGATGATTTATTTTTTCTAGATAAAAAGAAAGAGGTAATGTGAAGAAAAAATAACTTTATTGATACAAAAAAAAAAAAAATAGGAGCAGTGGTTTTCATTTAGTTGCAGAAATTAGTTTTGTAGCAACCAATTAAAATTAAACAGAAAGGACTATACTGAAACAGTATAATAAACTGTAATTTAAGCTTTGATTAATTATAATGGAAGAAGAATACACAGTCTGCAACTAGTGGATCAAATTACAAATACAGGCAAAACTTCTTAGTGGCTCCTTCAGCAATAGGAATGAATCTGAGTGAACTATTTTACAATAAACAATTACAAAACTAGGAAGGTGTGATACGTGGTGTCTACATATCATGCTGTTGCTTTGATATTCTGAAATTTCCAAGATTCATTAATGCCCTATTTTCATCTGTACTCCAAGACTAACTCACATGAAATCTATGCCTTACCAAGCTGTCTGTTAATTTTTAGATCTACTACTGCCAAGCTAAGTTTCTTAGCATAAACTCAAATACTTATTGGTCAACACATTTGAGAGAGGTTTCACAAAGCCTTAATACTCTTAATCATTGTTACTCTTGATATATGGGAAACAGCAAAATTTACTCAAGCAGTTTACATTTAAGAATATTTTAATAATAAGATTTCAATCTTGTTTAGGCCAACTGAGCCAAGATCATGCTCCCTAATGTTCCTAACAGTCTACCAAACAAAAATTAACAATATCTCAAATTCTTAATTATTATGAAGAATTCTCTCAAGATTTCACTAGCTATATTGAGAGAAAAGTAAATGAGCAACTAAATACATAACCACCTCTCCACAACTGAATATCCACAAACTGATGTACCTCAATATACCATTGTTTCCTTTAGGAATTCAACGTATTTTGCCAGAGACATTGCTGGTGTTATTTCTTATCATGGTGAACTAACATCATACTAAGTGAAACCTCAGATTATTTTTTAACATAATCAAGCAGATGGTTGTCATTAGTCTTGCTTTCTTCTTATCATGTCTTTCTTTACAAAAGTACTTGTACAAAAAGATGTGTGCCATCTTAACCTGAAAAGATAACACTAACAGAACCAATTTCTGACATTTATTGAAAGACTTCTCAGGTTATTTCTGAAAGTCAGTTATTTTGAATGACAAACTAGTTTATATCATGAAGAATGGATTAAAAATGGGATAATTTCCCCCAGAAATGTGGTAGTGAATTCATTCATTTGAGGAAAAAAATTTTTTTTTTTCTTTTTTATCCTTTGTAAATTTAATTAAATCAACAGGTTTTTAAAATGCTCTGTACCATATTCTCAGGTGAAAGTGATTTCTACAAGAGTATTACATAGGTCTGCTTTATAACAGGAGATTCATGCAGGATAAGTATAGAATAAATCCAAGTTTAGCTAAAATGACCAATCTCAGATAATAAACAGATTAAACATTCAATGTAAAGTGTAAAATAATTAGTTATGATGTGAATGCTTTTTCTTAGCTAGAGAACCTTGATTAATAATTATAACTAATTTGGAAAAGGTTTTCACATCATAATTGTTGTCATCTACAAAATAAAACAGATCAATGTTCTGTTGAAACATGTAGCATGTTCCATCATAAATAAAATCACTTCATTGTGCTTATAAATCATTTGCCCATTTAGTATTATACAATATATTTGTGAAGTATATAGTTTTCTCTAAGATAGAGTTGAATCAGTGTGTTTTCATGAAGTGCCTGGACCCGTATTTACTATCATGTGCATTGAGTTATGTACACCAGCAAGTTGGAGTTTTTGTTTTATGTAATGCAGTAGTTTAATACATTTGTAATGTAGGCTTACAACAGTTTATGACAATGAACAAGTATCCAAGCTTGTCGAAACGTTAAAGGAGGAAATAAACTAATTTATTTGGGCTTTGAATTACTTGCACTGGATAATTTAAAAGAACCTGCAAATAAAAGAAAAAAAAGTTAAAAATAGTATTCCTGTGTGTGTGAATGCCAAAAAAAATAATAAAAGTTTCCTTCCATTTTAAAAATCTACTGAAAATAACTAGATATCCCTTCAAAGCAAACCAGTACTTTTAAATGCATTTACAGTGTTTTTTTCAAGTTGTCAAGGTCAAACAAATCCAGTGCCAGAACAATAGGGGTGCAGTTGCACAGGAGCTCAGACACTCACTCAGAAGGATCCGAAAGAATTGGAAAAAAATTATCATTATTTCATTTATTTATTTACAGGGCCATTCACCTACCCAGTTATTTTTTCTTGGCTGAACATGCTTGAGAAAGTGCAATTCTACAGACAAGAGAGAGGACAGCCAGGCAGTAACACTACAATCCACACTAACGGATCGAATGTCACTCTTATAATGCATCTATAGGTTGAAGTGAGGTAAATATTTTGTGGTACAACATCAATTCAAACCTGGGTCACCAACTCAGACATCCAAATCTTTACCACATCATTAATCACTACAAATGAGTGACTATGTAAAGCCAAATAGTGATAATCCTGTTTGTGATTCAATTCCCACCATTAGAAGATACACTACCTTTAGATTGTTCACTTGAAATTAAAAATTGTTTAGTATGTTGAACTTAAAGGTTTCTCCAAAATATAAATTTGGCAAAAAAGTACAAGCAAGAAGAGGAGGTATCATTTTTGGGTGTGAAACTTTCTCAAATCAATGACTTTTTTCAATGTTTTGGTACACCTGTCAACTCAAGTGACAGATCAGTGCTTAATTTTGCAGAGAAAGATGGTAGGTCCAAACGGATTGAAATCACTTTTGACAATAAACCTGAACCGAACCTTGACATGTACACACACACACACACACACACGAACCTCAAAAGTATAAGAAAAAAAACCTCAGTAATGGCAAGACAAGTGCTACCTCACTTACAAACAACTGGTTTTTGCTCTGGCTGATGGACAGCACTGACAAACAGAACTTAACATTCCTTTAAATATTAATGACAGTCAAAAAATAAATAAAAAAAATCAAATCACAAAATTTGAATAAACCCAGCAGATCATTTCCACGTGGCAAAAATCAACACAGGCAGAGCTTCTTTAATACTCATTATAATATTATCACAAGGGCAACAGATCATTTCCACATGAATGGCTTTTTTCCTCCCCAAGTTGGGTAGTATTAATGCAAGTCATGTTGGCTGTTTGCTGATCATAGTGTACCTGCTTACAATGTAGTTATATTTTGACATAAAGCTACTTGAGGGCTATCTGCAGTAGCTGTTTGTATCTTTGAAGTGACAGACTAGTTCCAGTCAATACCACCCACTGCCAACTTGTGGGCTTCTCTAATCGAGTAGTGACATTTAACTGTCACTCTTATAGTGCACCTGTAACCCCAAAGTGCAGAGAACTTTTTTTCCGCAGTAACAGGACATGAACCACTGAACCTTGGATACAGTCTGCCATGCTAACCATTGGGCTGTGCTCAGCCTGCTTATAATGTGGCATGAGTCAGAGGAATTTGAAACTGGCATCATCTAAGAAATAAAACCGGATATCACAAAACACATTTAGATTCTTGTTTAACATTTGAACAGTGACAATTATATAAAACCACAGTTTTTTTTCTTTTTTTGTGAGATATAATTAGTTCCAATAGTGATAGTCATAAACAAAAAATTAATACCTGAAACTGTCCATAGCAACTCCAAAATTACAGAATTAAGGAATATAATGACAACTATTCATTGCACAAATATTTATGTTAGATATACACAATTATTTAAGTTTAAGCAATTGTTATGATCGAGAGGATTTATGTACAGTGCGAGTGTTAAATTCAGTTATTTTTAAAAGCGAGGTGTTTATAGCAAGTTTGTTTACATAACTGTGAACAAATCATATGTCGTGTATTTAAATTGTTGTGATTTGACATCATGTTATTCGATAAAGTTGGATACTGATAGATCTAGGATAGATTGTGAGTGTGAGTTTAGCCATAAAGAGTGTTTAGTTGCGATTTTTAAAATAAATTATGACAGATTGTATTGTAATAACAGAACAGAGAAGAATAAATTGTCTTGTCATTTGTGTTCTAAAGTAATTAAACCAGCCTGTGTTGACTTTGACGAAAAATAGAATTAGTTAAAGCTCTGGATACTACTGTGATAACCAATAGTGTAACGAACATTTGTATATGCGTTTGACTCGTTTTTAATATATTAAAACAAGTGGACTGTGTGTGTGCTGTTTGTTTATTGATGAATTTTGTCACCAACAAGTCACAGATACCTATTGAAAATAATCCAGCCCATCCATACATATAAAACCTCACAATTTCCTTTAACGTTACAACGGTTTCACTGGTAAAGACATTACGAGGTACATACTGAAAACCTTCAAACAGGTATAAACATGCTTAACAAAAGAAAAGCAAAAAACTTGAAAACCTTAACATTGAGGCAAGTAGGGAGAAGCTCAAGTTGATTTTTTTTTCTCTAAAAACTATCTGGATTCGTTTTTAAACTTCTATTTATTTCTAAGCTGCCGTACGTCTACAAAGATACAATGCTAGAAACCAGGTTTCTATACCTGTGGCGGATAGAGCACAGATAGTACTTTGTGTAGCTTTGTGACAAAAGATAATTAACTTGTTTTATTATACATCCACTTGGTTAGATTCTTAAGTTATCGAAATTAAATTAAAATCAGCTTTCTTACAAGGATGGATTGGGTCACTAAAACCGGCCCAGGACCACCAGTTGTACTAGCTCTAACAGTGTAATTGTGCCTAAAATTTATTTAGCCTACTTATGCCTATCGTATCTATTCATTATTCTTTTTTTTTAAGTTTGATAACAGTAAAACAGATATGTTTTACGTAATTGAATTGTTATTGTATGATACATTTTGGTGTATAGATACACACATACTCAAATTGAAGCAGAAAATCCGAAAGTACACGAATCTCTGTATGACCAAGACAAGTAGTTCTTTTGCGCAATAAGGCATTTTTCTTAGTGACAGCATCAATTACTACGTCAAGGCGATGCAAAATCTTTTTTTTTTCCACAGCCATGAGCAGAAAAACTTACAAATGAATGACAGATAGCGTACTTAGAAGTCGATTTTTCACAAACTTAAGAGTCCAAAAGGTGTGTTCTCAGGCAACTAGAAATGTAGACAGTGTAAGCATGTAACGGTAAGCGAGTCCAATAGCATTGTAAGTGTTTGTGAATAAACTGATTTTTTCAAGAATATAAAACACGCACACTGCACTATTTTGAAAAGTCTTGCATACAACTTCCTTCGGCCCATATTCATATTCAAGTCATCTTTTTTGTCCAATGCTTCTGGTGCTTCTTTCTTTCGAGCCTTGTATTCCGTGGGCAGTCCTGCTTTCAGTTGATCCCAGCTGTTAGCCAGGTGTACCAGTTCTTTCTGTAGTTGGTCTTTTGTAGCTCTTCTATCAATCGTCATGAGCTCTTTCATGGCTTCAGCAGGTAGTCCTGACTTTATTTCACCAAAGTGATCTGGAGACAGGCAAGTTACGTCGGTGATGAACGAACCATTGTCTTCAAACCGATTTTTGAAACTTTCTACACCAGTTTCCAGGATATTGTTGTGAACAGTTACTTCAAACTTTTAGTATCCATGAAGTATTGGCTCATCTGCACCCAATTTTCCTGACATGCCCTTTAGTTTCCTCATTCTCTGTACCGGAAAAGAATCTTCCATAGTTATCCATGTTTCAATATCCATCTCGCTGGACTTGGTCTCCAATTCTTCAGAGACTTTGTTGACGAAATTTGACATAGACTTCAAAACACTCCCCATATCTCTTTGTGCATCAACTAACTGGGCCTGTGCAGCCTAAACCAGCTGATGAGCCTTCAGTAGACCCATTCCACTAGTCTGCAAGTATTTTGAGAGAGGTGTTATTAATTCAAAGATTTTCATATGTGCAAAAGCAGTCACGATAGTTTCATATCTCGAAAGTCCAATTCGAAGTGGACGAGCCCTTGGTCGCACATCAGGTCTGAACTCGTCTTATTCTTTAATCAGGACCAATGCCAGGATTATATCGATATATCTGAATTCCTCGAAACCATTAAAAGACCCAAACACTTTTGAAAGAGCGGCATCCTTTGCCCATCAACGTATCTCGCCAATCAACTGAAGTCGCTTGACTCGCTTTTGATCTTTCATAACATGTTCTCGAATATCCATCCTTTTGTAAGGATTGAAGACAACTGCAAATTCGTTCAGCAGTTCAAAGATGGGAGATTGAGTTGAGTCTTTAATAACGAGGTTAAGGACATGTGCATAACACCAGACGTGAATATGGACTGGTGATTCCTTTTTTGGCCAAGTTTTTAAGCCTTGATACTCTTCTTGCATATTAGCTGCACCGTCAGTAGTATTTGAGACACATTTCCTTATGTATAAGCCGTTGTCATCCAAAACACCTTTCAACGTTTTGCAAACCTCGTTCCTGTTGAATCTGTAATGTTCACAACTGATATTAGTCTCTCCTGAACCTCGTTAACACCTACAAAGCGAATTATAATGGCGCATTGGTCCTTGATTGAAATGTCTTGTGTAGTGAACAGAAAACATACCAGGTTCACGAATTTCATTTGCTATTGCAGCCTTTATCAGTGCAAAAATCGCTTGGATAACATGGTTAACAATTGTGTGTGATATCAGTGTGATTCTGCTACCCTATCCTTTGCTACCTCTGTCATGTGCTTGTTTGCTTTTCGTTTTAAACCTATCGAGATGACTTTTCAAAACAACATCGTATCTGCTCAAAAGTATCAAAAGCTCCATAAAGTTTCCGTGATCAATCAAAAGATTGTCTAATGCATAAGCAGTTTAAGAATCTGGTGCAGAACCTCTGAAACTTAAGCAATGCTTTCCCATAAGCTTCACTATTTCAACAACACTTTTCACAATTTGTCTGTTTGTTTTTATTTCTTTAATTTTCTGTGTAGGAAACAGTAACTGCCCTGTATCCTGTTTATTTAGCTTTTTAAAAATATGCTTCAGCATATTCACGATGTGTACTGCTGCAATGTGTTCTTCAATTCGTTGATAAACATGGTGCCAAAATGTTATTCCAGTCTCATTCGCTTTGGAGTGTGCAAGGCAGACTGTGCAGTCAATTGTTTTTAGTGTTTCATTGTATGAGATCCAATATCTTTAAGAACCATTTCCCTTTTGAAGATGTATGTGGACATTTTCAGTACTTCTGGCTAAACATAGATCGAATGGTTTTCAAAAAAGTAACTTCTTTCATTTTCGTGGGTCCGAGCAAACAAATTAAATGTGCTTTCCGAAGTCGATGAAGTGATGGCTCCGAATGAGAAGTGTATCTTACTTTTTCGAATGGTTGAATGCCAGTGTTTGTTTTGTACATGTTGTGGTAGTAGTTTCATTCTTTGCCACTTCAGGTATTCGTCTCATCGGAGTACTGGTACTGGTGCCATCAGAGCGTCGTCCTTGGCCACTTCAGGTATTCGTCTCATCGGAGTACTGGTACTGGTGCCATCAGAGCGTCGTCCTTGGCCACTTCAGGCATTTGTACCATCAGAGTACTGGTACGGGTGCCATCAGAGCGTCGTCCTTGGCCACTTCAGGTATTCGTGAAACTAAATATGTAACTTGTCAAATGGCTAAAAATTAGGCTAATTGACACGTTGTTTTAAAAAGTTAAAGGATATTAACTTAAAATCAATATACTTACATACTATAACAAATTACAACAACAGAGAAATGGTATAAGAAAAGTTACATTGACAAACCTTCTCACAAAATATATAACACATTGAACGAAGAAATCTACAGATGAGTCTTCTGCTGTACAAAAACTCTAAGCAACAACAAGGATAAAATTGTGAAATGCAACCACATTGATGTTGAAGTGTCAAGACTGCACAGTGTGTATGTGTATATGACAGACTGAACGCTTCATTGAGTTAAATAATGTTACGACAGCGGAAGTTACGTGACTCTGGTGACACATAATGAGTATCTCGAACGTTCCTGAAGGCTCGAGCGTTTGCTAGACTCGCGCTTTTATATATATAAGACAGGCAGAGATAGAGACGGACAACTGAGTCAAGCGTGGTAGTAAGTTAAGTGCGTGAATCGTTCGTTGTGAATTATAGCATGTGTTTAAGTTAAAATGACTGTCGAAATTAAGTGTATTGCAAAGTTGAATTGAGAAAGAATAAACTAGTTTTATTTAAGAAAAGATTTGTATTGCTGAAGTTTCATCCGAAGAAATTATACGGGAAATTAGAAAACGACTAGAGACGTAATAATAACATTCCAGAAGATACGAAAATGGGGTCAACTTTTGTATCTTATCTTATGGAAACAAAACACCAAATTCATTCCTAAAAAACTTGTTTGTTAAAAAAAAAAAAGGTTAAATCTAAATGGCTAGCTTAGAGATTTATTTGTTTGTTTGTTTGTAATTAAGCACAAAGCTACACAAAGTACTATCTGTGCTCTATCCGCTACAGGTATAGAAACCTGGTTTCTAGCATTGTATCTTTGTAGACGTACGGCAGCTTAGAAATAATACAGAAGTTTGTATGTTTTGATCAGAATAAAAACTATTCCAAGAAACAAAAGATAATTAACTTGTTTTATTATACATCCACTTGGTTAGATTCTTAAGTTATCGAAATTAAATTAAAATCCTAGGAATATACGAAAAACGTTCAATGCTATATGGCTTTTTGTTAAAATTAACATTTTAAATATTAATATACATTAAAAAAAAAGAACTAACGATTTTCATAACAAACTACAAGTGTATATAAATATCGTTGCTGTACAAACCAATAACCAGTTCATGGCATAAAATATACAATAGATGTCAGATAAATGCTGAAGATCGATTGTAGCCAAAGCCATCAACAGAGATACAAAAAGTAGCGAAGGCCAGAGTCCCCACTGTAACTTTACTTACCATGGACGAGGAAATCATCTAGCTAGTACATGGTAAACCCTAAGTTTGGAAGGAATATTGGTAACAAGTTCTCTCAAGAAAACTTAAAACTTACCGAGTGTTAAGCAAAACTCCATGTAATACTTGCCCTTACCTTTAAAAATTGGGCAAATGTTCCAAACGGTTATTCCTCCTTGGCTGGTGTACTGACCTAGGGCTATTTCAAGAAAAAACATAGGAATGCCACCAACGATGATACAGATGAAATAAGGTACAAGAAACGCACCTAAAAATAGAAATAAAACAAAAAAAAATACATAATAATTAGTCAAACCCTTAAACTATAATGTACAAATGTCGTGCATGTTTTACTAATACTTAACATTATAATAAAAAAAAAATGATAGTAATTTTAGTTATTGATTTTCTTGACAATTAATCACAAAGTGTGTGAAAGTTACCAAAAACTCAATGAATCGTAACATAGACTAAAACAGTTGTGCTTCTTCAAATACCTCCAATAAAATATTAATCTGTGGACAATTTCTTCCATTACACCTACCCCCAATCTTGTGGTAGAGATAAGAAAATATCAGCACATGTACCAAGTCTACAGTAAACCATGTTGGCCAGGTTTCCCGGTCATGATAATTTAACCTATGTCGCGCCCCATAATGAAGTCATTTTGATGTGATAAAACTTCTATTTTTCATTGTAGAAGGATGGCGAACAACCAACAGTTTAATTATACATAACTCACGTCTCATGGTACATTGTTTTCTGAACCGGGACTATCTCAATTACGCGAGTTAATAAAGGTAAAAGAAAGCATATTAATAAATACACAAAAACCAGAATATATACGGACCAGATGTTTTATAACAATATTATGGATTCCTTTTCACCAAAAGTAAAATAATTCGATGTACCCTCTTCCGCGGAATGTTGTTTCATTTATTTAAGGTTCATCAGCATAGCTTGAGGTCAGCAAACCAAAATAATGTATTTAGTGTGAAGAAATCTGTGATGGCATTATTAAATAGTTCGTCCACCGTATAATATCGAATAATAAATTTGGCGAATGCCATAATTCACATACCTAAATTAATTTAGGTTACTAAAACATATAAACATTACATACATACATACTACCATTGCCAGAAGCCTTATTGTACTTGGTTTTAATCTCACGTAATAAGAACTTTTAACTCTGATGAAAATTGCATAAATTTTAACTAAAAACTGTTCTCAATAGCAGCATTATTAAAAATGTAACTACAGTACAGTGTGTCTGTATTACGCACAATGACAATCTGCAGCGAATAAATTCAAAGAATTTGCCTTCTAGAAAAAAAAAAAGGGTGGTCCTCTTTGACCAATGTTTGTGACCACAAATATTCTTCGAACAAGTGTGGAAAGACCACAGCCACATCATCTTTGGGCTCTACAATTTGTCGGACTGAGTTGTATTGTTTCAAATGTTTTACCATCCATTTTACGTCAACATAATCAGTTTTCTGTTGTTGTTGTGTTTTTCTTTTGTTGTTTTTTTTTACGAGAGTTATTAACGAAGTTAGTAAAAATAAGTGGAATACCTAGAAATAAAATATCCATAAATGAGATTAGGTATACAGTAAAGAAAAGAAAAAGAGGTCAAGTGTCTTCAAGATAAGAATTTTGACTAATTTTTCTTCAAATATATTTAATCCCATGGTGTTCTGCTTATAATATAGCCTTCTGGTAGCACAGCGGGAAGTCTGAGGGATTATAACGCTAAGAATCTAGCTTCAATTACTTGCAGTGGACTCAGCACAAATAGCCTGCTATGTAGATCTGTGCTTAACAAAAAAACAAACTTTATTCTACAAATGTTGCAATGGGCAGAAATTAGCGGATTTTTTTTTTTTTTTTTTTGCCTTGTCTATAACTCACCCATAAAAATGTCCCATTTCCCACGCTGTTACACTAAGTGTTCAAATTCCGCTTTCATCATTATGCAGTTGATCTTGTCAACATTGAAGTCTTGTAAAATCTAACATGTGTGACTGAATCTTTGCATGGTGAAGACGCCAATCCAGATTCACACCTCATACAGTCATGGTATTGTTACGTCTCCGTTCGTTAGTTAATTTTCGGTAAATTCGTTTTGATGAAACTTTAGCGACACAAGTCCTTTCTTAAATAAAACTGGTTTATTCTTTCCGAATACAACTTTACGATACACTTAATTTCAACAGTCGCTCTATAACAAACACCATAATTCACGTCTCACGTGGCCAACAATATTTTGTCCGCATACATTCAATTACTCATTCACTGACTGCAGTTCAATTACTCACTGTTCCGTCACGTTGTGACCATCTTATATATACCAGACTACTCTCAATCTAGTAGTCTCCCAATAATTCACGAAGGTTCGAGAAGGACGTGGCGTGATACTAGTCACGTGACTTCGCTGACGCAACAACAAAAAAAAAACATCGAAAAAGAAACCCAGTAACCCGAGCACTTTCGGAAAGTGAACTTTTCTCATCAACAATAAATGTATCATTATATCCTCAGCTAGATGTTCTAGTTTATACGATAATACTTGTTTTACTTGAGCAAGTTCACACTCAATGTCAAAAGCCACATCAACTGCTAAATCTTTCCACACAGACCTCTTTGGGTACGGTAAATTGTTGGAGTGTGTTGTTATAACAATTCGTGTGTGCATTTTGTACAACGTAATCAAGCTTTAATGTTTTCTGCGTGAACAGGCTGACAGCATTCATGAAGAACTCTGACAGGTCTCACACAAATCCCTTTAAAAGAGATGTACAGGCTGGTAAATACACATGTTTAGTAGCACCATTTAATGTCCTAACACTCAAAGCACTTTCACGACTTGAAGTATTAGATTCATACATAAAATATTGATTATATTACTTTACTACAAAAAAAAAATGACAATGGCATCTGGGTTTTGATATCCACTTGGTAAAGGACCCCAATAGCATTCCCAAAACCTTTATCCGCAAAAACACGTCTTGTGGTTGTATTCAGATATAGCTGTAAATAACAAAATTCCTCACCAAAGTAATTTCTTTACAGAAAAGTATCTTACAGACCCAAAATTATAGACAGATCTTCATTGGATAGCCCAGTACAGAGTTTAGCAATGTGAACAGGATCAAACATACTAACCGGAAATATAAAAATCAGTTTTTAGTTGTAGTTTAATATTATATTTGATGTTTAGAGAAGATCTCTTCCCTTACTCGTTTTATTTGTTCGTCCCATTTGTTCGTTTGATGGCGAGTCTTAAATGGCTCGCGATTCATACCATAATATCCACCCTCACCAGAAATTTCAGTACTGTCAAGTGACAGTGTCGCTATCGAGCGTTAATACAGTTTAGTGCAAAAAAAAAAAAGACAGCATTTATCATAACTAAAACTCATTAACTAAAATGGTCCTATGTGCCAATTTATTTACGACAACTTTTTTTAAAACATTAATGAGTAGACTGATTATTCACGTTAAGTTAAACTGTAGTCTAACTATTTTGTAAAAACAATTATGGAAAGTTTTTCAATTGTTTTTCAGTAACAGCTCTAGAATTAATTTTAGAAACAAAACGTATTTTTCTAGTCACTTTGGTTATGTTTCTAGCTGCAAAGTTAAATTTTTTCACATCTTACACATTTTTTATAATGTTGTAACACATGCACATTTCGTTTATTTACTCGAGTTTTAGTTTATTGTTTTTTTTTGTTTTTTTGTCTATACTTACAAATTCTTTATATTTTTTTTATCATTGTTAAAGTCTTCTGTGTTATCGAAAATGAATAGCCTAGAGAAAATTATACATAAGATTATCGTTTACTTTTATTTCATAATCTTCCAGCAATCGGCAAGTTTCGCTATGCCCACCGTAAGGATGAATCGCAATTTTTAACGTGGCAAACGCTCAAACTTGACACCGTTTCGTTTTCCAAGATTTTTTAACTTCTGGATTTAACAAGAGTTTCATATAATAATTCCTTTAAAACTTCTGTAAAATTCATTACTGAAACTAAACTGTACAGTACTTGAAATACTCCAGAAACAACAAATTTTAATACTAACATCTTGTTCGAGTTGATTCTGACAGATTTATTGGTAGCGCTAGATTAACTCTTACATACAACGTTAAAGTTATGCAACTGAACTTTTATAACTATACAGGAGACCGTATACGAACACACACACACACACACACACACTTTCTTTTTTTTAGTGAACTTGCACTTCAACCTTTCACTGCATCACCGATGATTGCGAAACTCAGAATATATAGAACTTGTTCCCGCCAAAAGTTCATCACTTGTGTGCCCACGGTTTCATTTCTTTAGAAAAGTGGCTGCTAAAAGGTTATGTTACTCAATAAAATACATTTATTATAAAGTTTAGGAATTACGGTTTGGTCCAATTTTACAAAGTAAATCACAAAATTAATCATTCTTATTCTAAAATAAAGAAAAATGAATTTACTACTACCTCTTCTGAATGAAAATTAGAGATTTAGTGAATTCTTTATCATAAGCTTATATTCATCGAACCCGTATTTTACTTTCAGCTACACACTTTTCGTTTCAAATGAAATCTTAGAAATATTTTATTTCACGGTTTTGTCATCGCTAGGCACTCATAGAAATGCTGTCTTTGAAATACGATTATAAAGTGTTTTTTTTCACAGAAGATTGATTTTTCCGTTTTGGTGAAACATGCAACTAGAAGGAGCTAAATGACATCCAAAAGTTTTTGTTTTGTTTTTTTATACCCCGTCAAAGTAAGAATTTTAAAGAGCCCAACTATGATTTGGTCCATTACTGAATGTAACATCTGCATTTATAGTCACAGATTGTAGAATTTACTTATCTCTAACAGTATCTTAAGACACTAACTTTAGCTTGTGTTTAGAACAGATTCCTACCTACAGTAATGATTCAGTTCAATGTCAGAAGCAAGAGTTATCGTGTCTATTCAGTTACTCCATTGATCAGCGTGGAAATTCTGTGAATTTGTTTGTGAACTCAGGCCTATAATTTGCGTTGAAGTGAGCGTAGCCTGTAGCAAACGTTATTGAAGAAATAAATATTTTATCGCTACGTGGACTGGACTTCTGTGGCATGTCTTTTTTTTTTTTTTTTTTAAATCAAATAATCCAAAATAAGTCGGCCATCGATAGAACACGTTATAACAATATGTACAACAGTTTTCAAATATGTTACATCTCCCACACAATGTGAAGTGCGAATGGAAACTTTCCAAAAATTACTTTATAATTTGTAATAGTGCAACAATGAAGTCAACTCTTTGATATTATTTGTTAAACTGTATCTGAACAAAGTAAATTATTAACATAAAATATAAGTTTTACTCAAAACAAAAAGATGTATGGTTCATTACATTCGAACAATCACACTTATATGCCCTACAAGAAACCTTGCTCATCATATGAAGTTAACCTTCGTACAATTTTGGAATACACGTAAAATATTTGTTACATACAGAATTTGTATTTTTTCTTTCCTTTATAAAAGGTATCACACTCGATTATTACTTCGTTCTTCTGTTACGATTATTTCAATATTAGCAAGTTTCATTATATTTTAAGGATACATCAGTATTAACACAAGTCGCATCAAATGTACCATACGCCCCATGCCACTTCAATTTAAGTTTTAACTTTGGGTAGTTGTAACAATCCTAACAACTGGCGAGCAAATTAATGGGCACCGACATCAAATCCACACGTATGACATCAATTTATAATACAGTCACGTGATACCTTTTTTTTTTTCTTTCGCATAATATTTCATTTTACACATCTGTGACATTCGAGTAAGCTGCATAGTTTTCCCGCCACCAATGCGTTAAACTCAAATTAATTCTGGTACAATTTCTTGTAATTTGGTTTTCAACACCTCTGAAGAGTTTTGCACTGAAAACTTATTACTCGGTAAATACGAATAATTCTAGGTAATGGTGCCACTTGAAACACGTGCAAGCTTCCTCCCCCCGCCCCCAATGTATACGTTTATTAAGACTCTCGTGAAAATTTATAAAAGACATTAACGTACAAACTGTACTTAAATTGACTACTAACAAACCCAACAACAGTACATTACACTGCAGTTTACCTTTTGTCCCCGAAACCAACTCAAGAATTATCCACACTTGGACAAAACTAGCCATTAAACACAATATTCCTGTCAACCTCAAATTCTCTCAAAAACCCAGCCCTAAATTAGAATCGTTACTAAACAAAAAGTATTTAGGATCACACAATACCAACGTCATTTGCAAAATAACATGCAATAACTGCTCAGAATTCTGCACAGGAGAAACGGGAAGAATATTGGAAACCAGATTCACAGAACACAATAAAAAACCGTCCCATGTTTTCAACCATTGCAACTCAAAAAAACTATTATATATCTATTAAAAACACAGTAATTTTAAACAAAGAACCAAACATAAACAAACGAAAAATCAAGGAATCCATCTTAGATGCACAAAACAACCCTACTCTAAACCAACAAACTGGGGTGCCAAGATATCTCTTCTAAGTCTTGCAACAGTATCCGGTCATGTGACCTCTTTGTTCCATACTGCGTGCGTGCGTGCGTGTGTGTGTGCGCGCGCGCACATAACTACTTGTACCTGATAATGAAAAAACCTTGTCGAAACGTTGTGCATTTGCTGTTATGTTAAACTTATATTAAAGTTTTTCTTCATCACCCATTCAACCCGTCTCCAACCATTATTAGTCTCAAAGTGGGTTCCTCGTCATCGAATTTGAATTCATCACGGCGATTAATCGAGGTTGTATAGGTCTAAACATTTATCTTTGTTATTCCATGTATAACTTTTTAAGTATGTTCTCTCACCTATCCACTACTATAAACCAACCATACCATGAAACTAGCTTTAAACTACGCAACCTGAATATAAAAACCATCAAAAGGAGATACGATATTTCCTTCCTCAGACAGTGCCGCTCTGAAAAGCTAATTCAAAAATTTGTGAAGGTCAAGTTATCGAAAAACTTAAACCAGTTTTCAGGTATTATCCAAAACATGCAGAAAAAAATTCCTAAAAGCAACCCTGAATTCCAAATATCAAGAACTGGATTACTTACAAAAACTCAAACAGAAATTAGACCACCAACTAGCCTGCTACCTCAAACCAGATGATTACTGCAATATACAACGTGCTATCAACCAAAACAACTCATTGCTGAATCAAGAAAAGAAGTTATACACAATAAGAAACTAGATCAACTAAAGGAACTACAACAACTTGAAGTGAAACACAACAATGCAGCTCAACCTAACTTTGTAATCAACAGATCTGACCGGACACTCAACGACACAGAACTTCTACTTCTAAACAAAGGCCTCAACTTTCCCATCAACCACAAAACAGCTCTGTGCCTAGATTTTCAAGGCATGCCTAGAAGATCTAGCCAGAAGACTAGTGGCCCACTACATAAAAGAACAAAAGACCACCTCTACCCCAAACATCCTCCAACTACAGAAAGAAGAAATCCATAACATCAACCAATAGACTTTTATTATAGGTAACTACAACAAAATATGGTTTCCCGAAGTTCCCAAAACTGTATTTTAAACAACTTTTTTAAAGAATTCTCGAACAAGACTATTAATATAGTCAACCAATCCCGTAAACTGAAAAGTAACCTCACAATTAACGAGATCAAATCCAGTTATAATCTGAAAAAAAAGACACTAAAATTAAAATTCTAAAAGCTGATAAAGGCAACATCACGGTAATCACGAACAATTCAGAATACATCGACAAAATGAACGACATCCTTTCCGATAAAAAGAAATTCAAAGCCATCCCAAATATCCAAACAAACATACACGAAAAACAACTAAACAGAACTTTATCACAAATGAAAAAAAGATAATTTAATTACTGACGATCTTTATTTTTAGCTACGTAAAAGTGATTCACGCACACCACAACTATGGCATTCCTAAACCACACAAACAGGACTGCCCCCTACTACCTATACTGTCCACTTATGATTACTTAAGTTACAATCTTGGCAAATACATAGCCTGGGCTCTCACACCATATGCAACATCTGCAGGTTCATTTTTTAAAGGCGCCTTCAATTTCAAATATACACTAGACCAACTAAATTCGAAAGCTTTAATGGCTAATTTTGATGTGTCACTCTTCATCGAAGAATGAAGTTTGCAATATTGCACTTGACCTCTACATTAATGACCCCAACAATACAAAAAAAAAAGGCACTCAGCTACTATTTGAACACTTAACAGCATTATTCAATCTATCACTGACCAACTGTACAGGAAAAATATTAGAACGTAATATCAGCAATAGTTGGTTGGTGTTTTATGGCGCAAAGCAGCTAGGCTATCTGCGCCAAACAACCGGTAAAAGCAATGAAAGTAGATTAAAGTAAAAAAAAAAAACAGACGAGTT
>NW_013666457.1:236712-256586 GCF_000517525.1 Limulus polyphemus
ACCAACCCAAACAGCTCCCCAAACCATCACGCTGAAACCACCATGCTTCACTGCATGGCTGCAATCTGTTGAGCCAAAACTCTTGGTGAGGCATTCTCCAGACCCATATCATTCCACTGTCCGAAAATTGAGCGAATATTGATTCTTCTGAGAACAATACTGTCTTCCAAAAGTCCAGAGGCTTGGTCATCATACCACTTGCCCACTTCTTTTGTCTGACTATGTTTGCAGGTCTTAATAAGGGCTTCCGTCTAGCTGCTCTGCAACGATAACCTAATCTGTGGAGAATTCGTTGAGCAAATTTCGGGCTCATCCCACCAACTTTGGCCACTTCTGCAGTCGTTAATCTGGAAACCATTTCGATGCTCCTCTTGACAGCCCTTTTTGTCCTCTCCGATGGACCAGGACGACACGGACGCTGCTCAGTTGTTTCCTTGTCGTGTTTCCTGAACTCCACGATGATTCTGTTGACTGTCGAAAGAGAGATTCCCAAATTCTGCGAAATTTGCCGCCGACTTATTCCACCATCTGCTTGATCAACTATCCTTCCTCTAACAAAATCTGATAATTCGAGAGAACCTTGAGTTCTAGGAATGTTGTAGCACAAGATAATTAGTGTGCGGACCATTTTCATTTATATAGTGCTCTGTGAACACAAATTAGTTAGCATAAATCTGTTAAATGACGAAAAATTAGGTGT
This sequence comes from Limulus polyphemus, assembly GCF_000517525.1. Taxonomy (NCBI): domain Eukaryota; kingdom Metazoa; phylum Arthropoda; class Merostomata; order Xiphosura; family Limulidae; genus Limulus; species Limulus polyphemus. The sequence goes on from NW_013666457.1 coordinate 237,413, forward strand.
CTATTTACCTGTGACCACTCAGTGTATATTAATCCGGTTGGGGGGGGGGGCGCATTCGTGAGCATGATTATTTTAAGATAATAAATAGTTTACTTTTGTATGGTTTCAGTTTTGTCGATTTATTCATGAAATTTTCACCCCTTTCTAAATTCTCCAACATTTCCAAGTTTTGGTATAATATTTGAGTTTTTCTAGAGTTACTGAATCTTACACGAACGTTGCCTCCCGGGCTCGCTATTTCACAGCATCTCGCCCTCTATATTAAATTCAATGTAATTATACTTTATAGTCCTTATCACGAAATATACAGTGGCTTAAAAGTGATTTAAGCAAAAAGTATTATCAAACACATTCTACACTTAGCTTCAGTAATTATTCAACACATTTTAAGCCATTTCACTAACAATTTACAGTTACATTCCCAAAATATATACATTTTCAGAGTCGAAAGTTCAAAATTGAACTTTCACGACAAAATTATACAGATTTTTCAAAAGACAAAATATGTTTGCATCAATCATCGGTTTCAGAGTTTATTGAACTTAAATTTTTAAATACACACGCAAGATCGTGAATAACTGTAACTATTAATAGCTTATAATCAAAAGCAAACTACCCACATTGATTAGAATCAAAAACGTAATGAAGTCAACTATATCAAACAGACCCATGTAAGTAATGCAGATATTAAGGCACACACGTACAAAACTTATAATAACTAGAATACACTGAAACTTCAGCTAGGGCACGTACTATCACCGTTTTTATTGCCAAAGAAAGTTTCGGCTGTGATCCCAATAACACCTCACGTGATCGGCCAGCTTAGGGGATTTGGGTTAGTCCTAATCCATATACAAAGACAATAATGTACAATAAGCTCAAAAACTAAAATAATAATAATAATATCAATAAGTAATATTAATTAACAACTACATTTAAAATTATTAAAACCACTTTTTATGTTGGGCATAAGGGGAGGTCAACTAAAGCTTTGATTCATCTGAGTAAACTAAATGAGAAACTCTAGAAAAGAACCTACTGTTCCGAAGTGAGGGTACAACAGTTTGTAATGGAAAATAAGTTATTTTAAAATAAACAGAATATCCAGAATAATTAATTTTGGCACTATTACTACTTACCTCCCCCATTCTTGTAACATAGATATGGAAATCGCCACACATTCCCCAAGCCCACGGCGTACCCTAGGCACGACAAAATAAATTCTCTTTCACTCGCCCATTTCTCTCTTTTACGGTGAATCATGCTTGACCAATTCAACTTCCAAGCTCCCAGATGTTACGAATAAATACTACCCGATTCTCATAGAAAAAGAAATTCACGTCTTTTATTGCATTACTGTATACTCTTCAGCCTTAGCAACACAAACGACACACTGAAACCCGGGTACGAGGCTGTTCAATCATGATTGGCAGATATTATCCAATAAACGTACACCTTATATGTGTCGTCCTCTTGGTGCATTTTTTAATTTAAAGAAAAACACGAGTACTGAATTTCCTTTAAAAAAGAAATATTGATGAAAAAACAGATGATTAAAAAGTGGAAATCCAAGTTAGTCAAAGAAATATTTATTAAAATATTTTACGCATATATATATATATATATAAATCATAAAAATCATTTGTGGCACTGTAGAAAAATAAAATTATTAATCAAATTTGTAATAGAGAACGCGCCAACCCGAAGGTGAATTTAATAATAATAGTAATAGTTTTACAAATTTTGTGCCTATTTAGCGGTCCCGATGGGACAGGGGTTAGTCGATGCACGTACAACGCTAAAATCCAGGGTTCAATTCCTGCGGTGGACAGAGCAGATAGCCCAATGTGGTTTTGCTCTAAAAAAAATAACATTAACTAGCGAAGATTTCAAGGTACCACAGCAGACGAAGTATCGTGAAAAATGAGTTATCCTTTTATTTCATAAATTACACAGTACACAATATATTTTGAAAATAGTACCATTATTTAATAAAAAACTGGAGAAAAGTTTAAGATAACGGACGCTCAGAGTTGCCTTGAAGGCCCAAATCACTTCACATTTCATTTTATGTGCATCAAGTGCCTGTATACTAAAACAAGGTTACACTTGTAATTGATATTACACTACATAGAAAATAAATAAAATTACGTTCAGAGCTGAAATTGTTACTAACAGGATAATTCTGCCAATATGGCAGAGTAATAGGATAGCAAAAAATGACAATCTTTGGCTGTATGCCCATTTCTATGTCATTAGTACTTACGTGTATACAAAATTATCTTTTTTTCAGTGGATGACGAATCTTTTTCCACTGTTTAAATTTTCTCAAGTATCTTAATTCAGTTTGAACTAAAAAATCTTTAGTAACACGAAAACATTTCTCTACAAAAGTGTGTCAAAATCTCAAGTTCATAAAAAAAATACTGTACCGATTTTTCCGAAATTAATAGTTACAGAAATTTAAATTAGTCTTTGAGAATGCTAAGTTTCAGTATAAAACCTTTCTGTCTTTTGTACTTTGATCTTTGTATGTCATGTATCCAGTCTTTGTGACCCCCAGCGGACTTACAACGCTAGAAAGCGGGTTTCGATACTCGTGGTGGGAAGAGCACAGATTGCCCATTGTGTAGCTTTGTGCCTAACTTCACACAAACAAACAAACCAAGCTTTCTGTCTAACTTCAAACAAACAAACAAACCAGTCTTTGTGTTGAAATTTCGTCACTAGAATTGACTCCTACACGGTTTCTTTTTGAATTTTTGGTTAAAGCTACACAAGGACTATATGCCCACAACAATATATAATTTTGGATTGATAGAGTACAGGGAAGGCAGCTGGTCAACAGCACTCACCGCCAAATAGTACAATTCGATCGTCATTTTTACAATGCCCCAAAGTTCGGGGCGCATTTTTGTGGTAACGGGACACGAACTTTAAACTTTAAACCCACGAAAAATGGGTGAACGAACAAATAAACAATACAAGTTCCACATGCAACAATTAAGGGATATTTGTTAATCATCGCATACAGTATACAAATGGACAATGGCCCCCAGTGGCACAGCGGTTTAACTGTGGACTTACAACGCTAGAAACCAGGTTCCGATACCCGTGGTGGGCAGAGCACAGATAGCCCATTGTGTAGCTTTGTGCTTAACTTCAAACAAATGTACACAACCTTACAATAAGTATATAGACATCCTTGAGTATACAAATCGACCATCTTCCTGATGTCCTATGCAAGTACATTTTATTGATTTGTATTCTCTTGATTTATTTCTTAGGGTTAAATTCTCACTAATCATAATACATTAACTGCGTGCCATGTTATTTAAACTGTTCTTAATCTACTCTGAATAGCCCCAGAACATTTTCATTTCCTGCGTATATTACTGACTTTTTCTTCGTGTTTGACCTCCTGGTATTGTGAATTACATGGAAGTTATAAATTCTTTGGAAGTTACTACATCTAATGTTAAAAATTAATATCACCTGTTGTTCGACCCTTTTATTTCTAATTCTAATAAAGCTAAGTAAGGTCATGGGTTCAGGGAAAAAATGCCAAAAGTCATCAGGTTCTGTAATTGCTTTCGTGCTTCCCACTAGTCTATAGGGTACTTCCCTTTACATTAGGGGTTCAGACATCTGGCTAGAGCTTTGAAGGAAATCATCCCCATCAAAGCCATCGTTGATGATAGTGATGGCGTTGCCACTGATGCAGAAAGACTCATTCAAACTATTCAATTTTTGACTTCACTATCCTCATTTCTATACCAAGCAATATTGAATAAGCTCGGACATTTTTCTAGTCGTAAGCAGTAGTGTGATTCATAACAAGCTTTTCCAAACATACTATTATTCAAACGACTCTCACGCAGAGTTAGGGGAACTTCGGTAAACAATGGGAGAATCTACTACTTTTGAAGGCACATTTCCTTCTTTCATCAGTTCATCCTTTTGTAGCCAATCCAACTCAGTGTTACAAGTGTAAATTACCAGTTCATCCTTTTGTAGCTAATCCTGCTCAGTGTTACAAGTGTAAAATATTTAGACCTACTACTTCCAAGTGTAGAGAACAAGTAACACGAGGTGCTCCACTTGTGTAAGACGTCATTCTCGGGTAGACTGTACTGTGTTTCCTCTGGTGGAATACAGAGTAAGTGAACACGTTAACGCTACTTACAGCTTAAGCTAGGATTGACGTTGTTCCTTCACTTTTAAGCAGTGTTATTTCTTATGCTCGTGTACTTTCTCAAAACTTGCCCAACAAACAAACTTCCTTTCACCACTATCCTTCCACTGGTAATCTATTCACCAGATCAGTTAATGTTGGCTGCAAATTGGATGATCAAGGTACTCAATCTGAACCCTTGTTTCCTTCTTAGAATATTGACACTGTTTTAGATTTCGTAACTTTCACTCTAAGTGCATCAAAAATAGTTTATTCGACAGCTCTGGTTGACAAGCCATCCCTAAAATATGGTGTATTGTCTTGTTAGACAAAATCTTCGCTTTTCTCCTTTTCACATTAACAACGTCTCTCGTCTAAAAGCTATACGAATTACTGTTATTTGGGGCCTCAAGTCTCACACCACTAACAGCGAGAATACTCAACTGATGACTTAAGATAGAGTGGTCATAAAGGCATTTTTGTGTGGTTAAGACTAACAATTATTAACTGTAGCTTTTAATTGAAGATTTTTTAGTAAATTTTCTTGTAGCAGTTATTACAAATAACTATATCAATAATATATATAACCCAGTTATATGATTTAGTTTTAATGATCTTGTTTCTCTGTTTCCTGAAAATGGTTCCTTTTTGAATTGGGAGTATTTCAATACTCGTAATCAATGTTCGTCCTATTGATATCAACGGTCGTACGTTACACTTTTTTCTTGAGAAACATGTATTACTTATTCTCAATGACGAATCACCAACTCATTTGGATTCATATAATAGCAAACCTTCTGCTCTAGATTTAACCATTGCCCCCCGTTACTCTAATGTTAAATGCACACATAAAGTGGCAGCCAATAGTTTAGGTTGTGATCACTTTGGTCTTGTTTTATCTAGTTCTTCCAGTTATGGTAATTCCCACTTGAAAGTTTTCCAATATCAACTGAGAAATATGTTCTTCTGAGATGTATTATTCCTTATTCTCTGCTATTTTTGAAACAGTCTTTGCCAATACTTTTAGTGAGATCCTGGTTCAATCTGCTCAAATGTCTTCTTGTCCTCAGCAGCTTCACTGACAAGTAGTCCTAGTGCAATACCAAATGCAACCGGCTCATTGTATTAGATTGTATTGTCTACCGTTGCTTAACACGGCATGAATTTGATATTGCCCTTTACCATTGTGATTTAACACCTGGAAATAATTCTATCGCTTATTCAATTTTACTCCACCTTCGCCATTTCTTGCATTTTCCTCTTGAACTTGTTTAGTAACAATTGGTTTACTCGCTGCTGTACACCTTTATGGAAGTATGCTGTTATATCTATTCCAAACCTAATGAACTTCCTCATCTAACATCTCCTTGTGTAGCTAAGACCCCTGAACTTATAGTCAATAAACATTTTATTTGGTCCCTAGAAACTATTTTAATCTCTCTCGTAGTAAAACTGGCTTTTATAAAGAGAAAAATGCTTTAAACTGCTTAACAAGTTAAAAACAACAACAATTTACTCTTGTAAATGAAGGTTTGCAATTGTTCTTTTCTCAGATAATGAATCTGCTTTTGGCACTATCTATATTTATTTATTGCTCTAAAACTTTATTGTACTGGATACAGAGGGCACAACTTATGGTGGTTACATAGCTTTCTTGAAGGAAGAATTTGTGCTGTATCAAATCAGAATAAATTTGGTCATCCACCTTTCGGAGAATCAACAGAGTTCATCAAGGATCTAGACTTAGCTTAACTCCATTTAATGGTATGTCATCTGATCTTCAGGACACCTTGGCACAAAATTACTCTGGCATTTATCCTGATATGATGTTGCTATCTGGAAGCAATGCTGAAGGTCTCTTGGGCGCTTGACTCGCAATATGAGGGTCACGGGTTCGAATCCTTTGGGGGCGTTATAATATGACGGTCAATCCCACTATTCATTGGTAAAAGAGTAGCCCAGGAGTTGGCGGTGGGTGGTGATGACTAGCTACCTTCCCTCTAGTCTTTTACTGCTAAATTAGGGATGGTTAGCTCAGATAGCCCTCGTGTAGCTTTGCGCGAAATTAAAAAATAAAAATAAAATAAGCATATCTGGAATTGCTGCTTTTATGTAGATATTTTGTGTCTAAACGGCATGTATAAAAAAGAGACTAAAAGATTTGTTACTGTTATTTACTGCACTGAAAACTGGAGATAATGTGGTTGGTTGCTCTTAACCGAAAAGCTACATAATGGGCTATCTGTGCAGTGCCCACCACGGGTATCGAAACCTGGTTTTTAGCGTTATAAGCCCTCATACATACCGCTTAGCCACTGGGCTCTAACTAGTAATCAAGCCAAAACTGTATTTACAAAGTGTATCTCTTTTGTTACTAAAGCCTACTGATACGAGTTACGGACGATATACTCAGTCAAATCAACAATGTGTATGAACATTGAAATAGCTAAGGTTTTCACATTATGTGTTTAAAGCTAAATAGTTATTTAAAATGATCATATGATAAAAATGAAAATAAAATACAAACTTTTAAAATGTACAGAGTTTCATATTACATGTACATACCTCCACCATTTCTGTAGCACAGGTACGGAAATCTCCACACATTTCCCAACCCTACTGAGTATCCAAGGCATGATAGCACAAACTCTGAACTCCGCCTCCAGTAACCCCTTTTGATGAGCGCTTCCGTTTTAATCGGTTCTTCACCCTCAGATAGTTTTTGCACCTCCCTAGTCATTGTGTTCTCATCAGAGATGATGTACCTTTGATGTACCTGTTTGTGTTTGGCAGCATCCCTTCATGATGACTAGAAAATTCAATAGTAAACATTGATATACCTTGTTTATAGCTTCTTTATTTCGAATAAGTTAAACCTACGTTGTGAGGTTATCTAAGTAGCACTGTACACTGTACGATAGTTAAAAGTGTGCGAAATCATCTAACGAAATAAATCACTTGGCAGTTTTCAACGCTGTGGAGGTTTTGCGCATAAACAAATAAGTATATATTTAAATTTGATAGAGGGCGTCAACACCTACGTGGGAGGGAATCATTGATTGTAATAGAAGTCGTTTTCCGAGGAGGACGGAACAAGCACGCAGGGAAGCGAGCGTATCTAGCTGTATATCTTATTAGTGATGGAAACCAAGTTAAATTTTAATATAACATAATACAACTTAGAATTATTAACTGATTTTATGGGTTTCTGTGATAACACACCATGAACTAGCTAATGTTACGTTAACCTGGTATACACAATAAAAGTAATTTGAACAAAACACTAACTTACAATACCACTATCAAATGGCTTAGTTACGCCGGAAGTTATTCTCTCCGTAGATTGTGATTATATAACTTAAGTCTCAAATTAAGCCAAATTCCAACTTCACCTTTCGGTTTATGTTCGTCATTTAAAGGAACGGTAGTTTGAAAATAATACTTAAGTTATAATTAATAAGCGTAGTAACTTGCAACTTCAGATTCAACCAAAGGTAAATTATTCTCCCTGGTTACTGTCACCCTTTTCGTAATTTACCAGCTTCACTGTCAAAGTAGGCCTAACGTCACGTCAAAGCAAACATTCGCTTCTATGACGTTCAAAATGAATTTTAAAAATATTTCAAAGGAATTTTATAAAAAATAAACCATTCTACTCATAACATTTTTATTATATAAGAATTTAACTCACAAGTTATTACAGCTATTTAAAAAGGTATTGAGATATTTACTAAAGCTTTTCGTTCGTTCTTGTAAATATTGCTATTCTTACTTATAACTGTCGAAGTCTCAGTAAATATCGTTTACTGTTATTTTGTGTTCTTTTTCACAAGTGGCAATTCAGTTTATTTTTTACCAATCACATTTTTGAAACACCTGTGGGTAGTTAAATAGCGTATAATAATGAAGAAATATAATACCCCTCATTTATACCCTAAATAAGCATCATGCGATGAATATGTATTTGCAACTTATATTGGAATAAAATATTATAAATATCGCAAATCCTAAAGTATTCTCAAGACAAATTTATATTAGTTAAAATCAAATCTGACTCATTAATAAAATCATTCCTCTACGTGTGTTAAAATTATAATATCTGTGTTTAACGATATGTGATGAAATGGAAAGTATTAATTGGTCTTGTTTTAAGTTAAGCACAAAGCTACATAATGGGCTATCTGTGCTCTGCCCAATACGGGTATCGAAACCCGATTTCTGATATTGTAAGTCCGCAGACATACCGCTGTACCACTGGGAGGCCGTAGTAATCATTTGCTATAATAAATAAAATTTATTGCAAAGCAACTGCTCAATATTAAAGGGTCATCTGTTTGGCCAGGCATGGCCTGCTGATTAGCGAGCTTGGGTGTGGATTGAACCTCCAACCACAACATGTCGCTGAATATGCTCCACACTTCAGCTTTGGAGGTATTAAGGCATTCTGCTATTCAGTTAAGAATAGATATGTAGGCGGAGGCTGTTTACTTATTGCCCTCCATTTGTTAGAAGTTCTACATTCGGGATCGCTATGTTTAAACTTTATGGTCTCTGACCTGAGAGAATAATGGCAATTTTCATTTATTAAATCATGGCACATAAGAAACTGCCACATGTCAGCCGAAACCCATCTATATTGGATGGCAATAAAAAGCACAGTTTCAATTGTGCTTAGAGCACAAGTTGTGGTTAAGGTATGAGTGAAAGCAAATAAGGCTTTCTGATGAATAGTTTTTTGTTGTTTTTTTACACTAAAATGAACATACGAGAAAAAATACACTAGGCACTTTGCCCTGCTTCTATTATTCAAATTGTACTGGAGATGGTATAATGGTGCGAGAAATATGCTTCTGACAGAATCTGACTCTTGTTGAGCATATTTGAATTCACTTGAACAATTAATCGGTCACCGTACCTATTTTCTGACAACTGTAAAACAGCTAGAAACCACACTCATCGGCGAGTGACTTAAACTCAAGTAAGACGCCTTCCAGCTTTTTGTAGAGTCTGTTACGTCTCTGGTCGTTAGTTAATTTTCCGTAAAACTTCTTTCCGAAGAAACTTTAGCGATACAAGTCCTTTCTTAAATAAAAATGGTTTATTCTTTCTGAATACAACTTTGCAATACACTTAATTTCCACATTCACGCTATAACAAACGCTGTAATTCACAATGAACGTCTCACGTACTCGACTCAACTGTCAATTACACATTGTTGCCGCCACTTCTTGGCGACTTATATATACAAGACTACCGCATATCTAGTAGCCTCTCGAGACTTCAGGAAGGGACGTGAACGTTCGAGAATATGACGCGTTACTAGAGTCACGTGACCCCCGCTGTCGTAACAAGTCTATGCTCTGCTTATTTCAGGCTACCGTTGCGAGAAAAGTTGATACAACACGAATTTAGGTGAAGGTCTTGATAACGTATATATCTTCAAAGTAGTTATACCACCTTTCCTTATATGATCTAGTAGTTATAGTGTTTGACTCGCAATCTAGGGCCGTGGGGTTAAAACCCATTGCTGAACATGCTCGCCTTTTAAGTCATGGGTACGTTATAATGTGACGGTCAATCTACTTATTCGTTAGTAAAGAACAAACCGAGAACTGGCGTTTAGTGGTGTTGACTAATTGTCTTCCCTCTAGTCTATAACTTCAAAATTAGGGATTGCTAGTTCAGATATCCATCGAGTAGCTTTGCGGTGAAATTTAACAAACAACCCTCGAGAACTTTCAATCAGTACTCTGTTATAAAACTATGAAAGATACAACTGAAAATATATATGGTTATCCTGACTTAGGAATGTACGAGAGGTGATTGAAATGCGTAAAGGATATGTATTGAATATTATGAAAGTCTCAAAATATATCAGATATATGTAGGAGATAAAAGTGTTTTAAAATGGGAATCTTAAAAAACTTTGATTTGTTATAATTCAGTGACTGTAGGTCATGAGACACATAATTATGGCCACTGCATACAGGGATAACTGTGACTGTCTTAAACTAATGAGGCACTAAATGTATATGTGGGCCTTTACCATTGTGTCAAATAACTAAGTGGGCCTTCAGGTACAAAAGCTTGAGAACCCTATTGTAACTGATCTAGTAGTCTTTGTAACCTTCAAAAATCGGATAAATTTCGAGTGCTTTAACTATTTAGAATCTTAAAACATATAAAAACATAATGAAAAATGATTGGTCTTTTATTTAAAATAATAGCCATTCGAAGAGCAGATTTTAACAGTAATGCAAAAGGTGATCTGTTGTAAGTTATTGCATTTAAGAAATCTGTGGATAAAATAGTGTCTTTTATAAGATGCGAATGTCTTAACACTGGAATTATCGATGGGTTCCTTTCTTCTTTGACTTCTTAAAAACATTTTCATTAACTATTTATGGAACAACTTGCTTGTGGATCCATGACATAGAGTCACATGCAAAATACATTTGAATATTGGTGATTTCACCCAAATAATTTAGTCAATTCTGTACACTGAATATTGTAATAGTCAAACACATAAAACTTGTAAATGTGATGTAGTATGCGGTCTCTATGGTGTAGTAAAGGATAATTTGAGGCTTTTTTATTGTAGTTATTGTTAATACAACAAACAGTGTGATGTAGTAAAATTGGCTGAAGAAAAAATATAACCTTTACAGAAATCGAATAAAGGAAAGTCATTGTATATATATATAAGGAAGGAAGGAATGGTCATCAGATGTATAAACATGAAATATTCTCTTTCTTAAGGAGTTTATGTAGTCTTTTTTCAGGATCTTAACCAAGACTGTACTTTCCATGAAGTTCGCGGAAAGAGAAAGAAAAATAAAAGTTGAATGTCCATTTATATTTATAGTTATATTAAGATTTCAAAATCTATCGAAGTATTTTGGTAACTCAGGTGTTTTTAATGTCGGATCCTGTTCAAAACTACAGTGGTTCACTGCATTCGAGTGCTGTCTTATAAATTATTGGAGATAAGGTGATATACCTATTTATATTAATATGGAAAGGTTGAGGAATAATGGTTTGAAATGCAACTTATATTGGAATACCACCTATTACTGAAAATGAACTAAACCAGTGAAGCATGGTGATGTGTCAGCACAAATATGGGTTTGTATCTCAGCCGACAGTGTAGGTAATCTACGTGAAATTGGTGGCTCTAACTGCTGACAAGTACAGACAGATTTTGATCCATCATTCCATTCCCACAGTCCCAATATGAACATTCTTGAAGATATGTGGGCTTACGTAAACACTAGAAATAGTTAAAATGCAATCAAACAGCTTGATTGAGTTGTGGAGAGTAGTACAGTATATATGAAACAAAATCTCAAAATTGCAAATTAGTAAATTCTATGGCAGCATGAAACAAAATGTAATGCTCTATTTTGAAACAAAGGGCTCAGATTCAATGTAATTATGTAATATGCAGGCGTGCTAGGTGTTTTATACACCTTATATCTAACTGTTAAGTTCACATGAAATTTTTCACAATTTTCAACCATATATATATATATATATATAGTTTTAATTATAGAACGTTAGTCAATGAAGTGGCTAAGTTTCTTTTATCATACTTACCTAATATTTCGGATCAATCACCTATGGCACAACATGTACTTCCTTTGGGACAATTTTTTCTGTAAATGAAAATACTATATGAAAGTAGAAAATGATATTTTTATTTGACGGGTCAAGTGATACCTTAAGGTTACATCATCTCTTATTTTATATAATGCTATGTTTTTCCAGTCTGGAATACATAGGTTTTTTCATACTCATAGATATTTCTCAAATATCCACTAAAAGCACCGTCCTCCGTTATAAACTAATTTTGATTATGTTTGAGAAATAAATAGTGTTTTAAATGTGTGTTTTTCATTGTCCCTAGCATCTTTTTTTTTTCATGGCCCAGTCAAAATCAAAGAATTCACCTTTAATCCCATAAAACATTTTTTGGCCAAGTCACATGTTATCTTCCGGAACTACCTGATTACTCTTGGAAGGAATCAGTGAACGAGAGAATACAACACCAGTGCTTTGTACAAATTATTTGCTTTCTTTTGCATATTCTATGATAAGGCTTTGTACCATTTGTTGTTTGGTACTCTATAATGTGTATCATGTGTGTGTTTCCATAATTATTTGTATTACTGTTTTATATATGGACATCAGTTACAGACGAAAACCATTATGTCTCTCATGGGAAACAATTGTGAAACTGATAACATGTTGACTTCCTCATACTTATATGTATATATTTACACACAGAAATATTTGGGAGTTCCTTTTGATATAAGAATTTTTTTTCACTTTTACAAAACAAAACTTGGACTATGTAACCACCCTTACAGAATTTAGTGTTGAAACATCTTGCATAAAGAAAAACAGAAACACATACTGGTCGTAATGAAAAATGGCCTTAGCTGCTATTCTATTGAAAACCAGCTGCAACTGCTATACGGTTGGTACAGTTGATATTATAAGATTAGTAGTAAGAACAATATTACGAAGACAACTGAAAATGATTTAATTATTGCTTTTTTCTAAATGAAACAACTGAATAATCACTTGCCACACCCTGTATTACAGGGTAGACAGTTAATGAACATCACCCACCACCAACTCATACGACTATGAGTTACCTCTTACTTGTATTCTTTATATATGTTAATAGACATGTAATTCGAAAAGGTTTTTATGAAATGAAGAACATGCAGGTTATAATAATTTGTAATAAATCTGATGACTCATAACAATTTGCCCCCTAATGGCACAGCAGTATGTCTGCAGACTTATACTGCTAGAAACCGGGTTTCGATACTATTGGTGGGCAGAGCACAGATAGTCCATTGTACAGCTTTGTGCTTAACTGCAAACAAACAAATATAACAATTTAATTAATATTTTTCATTGTTGATCCGATATTTCTGTATTGGCTAACAATACACGAAGCGTAGTCAAAACGCTTTTTTGCTATTCTTACCAGAAACCTGTATTGGGTCAATAAAGAATGCGATTTAATTATTATCAGTTTTCTGTGACGTAATACCGCACCTGTTACCAGCTGATGGTTCATGCATGTTTAATCAGCTCAAAAATTATACATCGTAAGAAAATATTGTTGTAAGTTTTATTTTTGGCTCAAGCCGTTTCCTAAACTTTGAAAAAAGTTCTAGGTATTAATACCACACCCATCATGTTATGTCAAACTTCTTTCCGGCTAAACAACAGTACAAATGTCTGGAAACGTCTAGATTTTAAAAAAGGGCCACAATAGTGCCCCTACTTACATTATATAAATTCCCTTGAATAATTTCCTAACATAAGAACAATGACACACTAATTTTAATCTTCTATAATTAGGACTAAACTAACTCTTGACAGTAATAAATTAAGGTTCATAAATCTGAAGATTCCAATTATTATATCAAAAAACAAAGTACAATTAAAATTTTGATAAACAAACAAAATATTCCGTTTTTAGTCATTTATTGTACTTAGACTGTCCAGTTACGAAATCTTTTTAGTGGGTTTATTTTCAGCGGCCTATGGTATGAAGTTGGAATGATCTATAGTGCTTTGTCCTTTATGCGCCATTTGGCCACTAGGTGCGTTCTCTATAGGTAGATTGTTGAGGAATCAATTAAGGGTTCCATCGTTTGTGATAACATTGGAAGGGATCTCAACAGGAGCCTCGAAAACTCTTCAGCTGGTTAACTTATCTCTGGCGAAGTTTTTTCTGACGCTAACCAGTTTGATGTTCTCCAATCAACATGCTTCCAAAGACAACAATACCTGTCTTTTTGGATTCTGCACCTTAGGTTGGTTGTCAGTATTATCTCGTGCTTCCATTATTATTGTGACTGAAAGTTTAAACTCGGGTGCTGTAATTGTCAAGCAGTGCACAGGAATTTTTTGAGTACAGACTGTAAAACTGTCTGAATTGAGATCGCATCTGTGTTACCCCATGAAGTCAATCCTCAATATACTATTTTCCTCAGTGTCAGTTGGGTGTGAATTGCCTTTTGTACAACTCAGGATTTTGGACCTGTCAAGCCTGTGTTGAATGCGTGCGATACGAATAAATATTCCTCGAACTTTAAATTGTGGATGTGTTAAAAGATTGGATCTTGAGTGTTAGGGTATTGTTGACTGGCTACCTTTCCTCTGGTCAGTAGTTCAAAATTAAGAACAGCAGCAAATAACCTTAGTAGTCTTGACTTAAATACAAGATACAAATACAGTGACAATTATTCATTTAATATCAGAATTAAAGAAGATTTAAGATTAAGGCCCTAAGGTTAATTGGAAACGCTCTAAACAGGTAATTAAAACATAATACAGTAAAATTTTACTTAAATGTAGTAAAAACAGATAACTTAAAGGTAGTCATATTTAGAAAATAGGTAAATAAAGTTAAGTAAGCAGTCAGTAAATGAATAAAATACTTAAAGAAATTCACTATTAACAACAATAAACATGTTAAGAGTAATTAATGAGTTATTTATCATTTAGGTTATTTATATAGTAAATACGTCGTCACTTCCGGCGCTAAAAGTAGTTAACAGCTTTGTTTTCATATATAAAAAATTTCATATTACAACTTTGAATAAAGAACTAGGGTTTAATTTAGAAATATTACAATGGATTTTGTTTGTAGCTAAGCACAAAGCTACACAATGGGCTATCGGTGTTCTGCCCACCACGGGTATCGAAACCCAGTTTCTAACGTTGTAAGTCCGCAGACATACCGCTGTGGCACTGGGGGCAATATTAAAACGGTAACGAGATGTATAAGCACGTTAAAACAGATATGAAAAGTATCGCAGATAAATATGTTACTGTTCTATCATACATTGGTGTACATTCTGTTAATTATTTTGGCGGGATACCTACAATATTTTGGCTTCCCGAACTACATAAGTCACCATACAAATTCAGCTTTATTTCCGGGGCTTAAGCATGCTACGATTAAGGATCTGTGGATTATCATTGGTAATTGTCTGAAATACATTAAACAGCATTTAAATACATACTGTAACATTACCAGAGAGAGAACCGGTATTAATCTTTTCATTATCATTGGTTATTTCTTTAAATGTACAACGTAAAACAAAGGCCTTGAAGCTATAACAATAGACATTTTTCATTTTGGTAATTTTGACACTAGCCTTTCTGTGATAACTCCCCGGGTGAGATAGCGGTAAGTTTACTGACTTACAACGTTAATATCCAAAGATCCGGGGTTCGATTCCCAGCGGTGGACACAGCAGATAACCCAGTGTGTCCTTGCTCTAAAAATAAACAAACTTATTGATAAAATTAAAAAAAGAATTTCATCAACAATTCTAAAGTCTTTTAATAATTCTGGTAAATTAATGTCTGTTTGTTTATTAATTTCCCTCGTGTAGCTTTGCGCGAAATTAAAAACAAATAAACAAACAAGTGTCTATAAACACAGATCATTCGATGACAAAGTCATTCACAATAACAACCATTGTTTCACATTAAACGAATTCTTGATGGCCGTGTATTTTTTTAGCTTACAACACATTTCTGTAACTTGCCAACATGTATTCCAACAAATACAAGGAATTTCAATGGGGAGTAACTTCAGCCCCAAAATTGCAAATCTATATTCATTCCGACTCGAATTTTCATATATTACAAATATTAGTAAGAAGGATTATAATAAAATTTTGGACAGCAGTCGCGCTTATATTAATGATATTCCAGGCCCGTGCGGAATGTGCGGGTTCTAATTTGTGAAATCAAAAGCTAACATATATTGTGCGAACCACAATCAGTATTCATAGCATGCTAATATTACTGGGGTCTGGGGGCATTCCCCCCCAGAAAATTTGTAAAAAGGATACTATGAAATTGAATCTGGAAGCAATTTTGCATGAGGTATAGCTTAAACAATTGTATGACTGTTCACATAAAATCCACAAACATCCAATGAAAAGTCAACAAATCACCATTCTGTTGTAACACTGCATGGAGAGAAAGATTTAAATTAACATAAATATGTATGTTTTATTATATTAAAGTACTGTACTATCTACATTCAGAGTAATTATTAATTGTTAAGTTATATTACTAATTTGAACGACTCTGTACAACAATAGTATATTAGTTATTTCAATCATTGTCTATCATATACATACGTGTATGTACTACTGGAATAAGCATACTCCATTCTTCTGGGGGTGATTTTCCACAAATAACTCACGTACAGTTTCAATGTTGATAGCAGTGTCATAATGATTATGTATTAAAGCTAGAGCACTCAGTCTTTCTTCGGTTTGTGTACACCACAGGTAGATATTCAACTGGCGGAGAGCAGATGCCGAACGTTCACATGAACATGAACTTAGTGACAGTGTTGCAAAGAGTTTGGGTAACATAAATATATTTGTTACACTGAAGAAGTATAGAAAGCCATCCTGTTTTCCATCGGTGAAGTTCTTCATCAGAATATCAGGATTTGGCAAATCTTCCCTGTAAAAATCTATAGTCTGTCTGATATTAGAGATAGAAAACTCTTGTGTGAGTTTTGATGTCATAAGTTTCTGAATTGATGCTGCTTTCTTTACATGTGTATCAAATCTGGAGGAAAGATTACTGATAATGTGGTCAAGAAAAGAAATGGTTAATGTTTTCTTAAAGTAATCCTTCACGGAGCTATATTCTGTATTTGCACGTAGGGCTTGTCGCTGAATAACTCGTGGTGTATTAACATTAATATTATTTTTGTTTACAATATTACTGCTGTGCTTGAAGATACGATGTAAATAATCATCTACGTTCGCTCTTAGTGAAGTCAGTTCTTTACAGCATTGTTTTATAAGGGAAACACCAGAACCAATGTCTTGGCTTGGACCTTTCAAATTTACAGAATATTCTTTTAAATAGTAAAGGGGAAGTTGTAAAGCTGTTAAACAAAAAATGAATTCAAAGGATTCCAGTATATTTAGATAAGCCAGAGTATTTTTCTTATCTTCAGCAGCCCAATTGTCACTAAATATTTCAAAATTATCATCTTCATACACAATAATCTCACACATATGAGTATGAATGAATGGCATAAACAGAACCTTTCCCAACCTTCATATTCTTAACCCAGTGTTTAATGCACACATTGAGTAGTGGAAGACGTGATGAAGCTGCTCCAAGATGGATGCCCTTTTGGTAGATTGCCTTTATTAGTTCCCTACGTTTAGTTGAGGATTTAATCCAAATAGTTATTACTCTAACTTGATTGATACAATTTCGTATTGGTGGAACTGAACATAAATTCATAATGAGTGTACAAGGCCTTACTTTGCATATTTCTAATTTGTTTTTGGACACCAGATCTTTCACCAGCTACGGTGGATGCTCCATTATATTCTTGACCATGCAATTCATTTAGAGATAATCCAACATTAGTCAATATCTTTGTAATTGCACATAAATTACCTGTTGCTCTGGTCCTCTGTAGCTGAATAAAGCCAACAAATTCCTACCTAATTTCACAGTTATCGTCTACAAAGCGGAGACATATTGGTAAATGATCCACATTGTGAGAAGACATTTCATCAGCAAGAACAGAGTAAAATCCAGCCTTTTTTACTTCATCAGTAATTTTTACTTGAATTACATCATATCCTAAGACATTGATGGTGTCACTATGTGATCGAGGAGATAAATATGTAGCATTTTTTGTCTTGGGATGATACAAATGAGCTCTCAGCATTTCATCATTTTTAGCATAATGTTTCAGCAAGACCAGAAAATTGCTTAGATTTTTGGAAGAATGTACATCGCCAGTGTCGCTGCGAAATACAATACATTGTTTTCCCAAAATGGCAAATACAATTTGATAAAGAATATGTTTAATATAAGTTATACATGACTGAAGAGCACTGTTTGGAATAATATCAATTCTACTAGACGGTGGATGTTCAATGGAATCCTTCAAAGCATAAGCAGCCTGCACAGAATCACGATGGTAAACAAGCTTAGAATGGTTGCTTAAGACATCACTAATTTTTACCCAGTTGTTATTGATTTGTTAACAAGTGTTACTTTACCATGACGACTATGCACTGGAAGAAGGATAGCACAAGGAACAGAAATTTTGGGGTGTATAATAACCATGGCTATTTTTCAAGCCAAGCTATTTTAAACTTGCGGTTACACCCAGGAGGAAAAGTGGTAGGAAAACTTTTGGTGGTGAGTGCCAGATGCTTATAAGTAGAGGAATATGTTTCAGCATTTGATAGATTAATAAAAGTTTGGCATTTTTCATCAAGTGATTTTGTTGGTGTCAATAAATTGCCAATGTAAATACATGGCTTAGTGACTACAGAAATACTATGACAAATCTCTGATGAATCCATGATTGCTGTAGTGAAATGCGATGATGATGGTCCAGGAAGAACAGAGTTGTCAATGCTTGAAGCAGTTTGAAGCTCAAATAAGCCAGTTTGCATATCATCAATGTCATCACCACAAGAAAATATCTCAATAGTGTCAACCTCACAAGCTTTACCTTCATCGCCAGCATCAGAGAAAGACTGACATGTTGACTGATGTTTTAAAGATGCGACAAGTATATAACTTTAATATAACATTGTAGCTTATATGTAGTTTATATCTATGGTAAAAATTTTTGTTGTACTCATCTACATAAAGATGAATTATAATATTATGTAAAAGGTATTAATGGATTAAATACAAACTTTGAAATTTAAAACACCAGACATATGCATAACACAACACAAGGCAGCTATTATAATTGCATGACAAATGCTAAATTAGCTACTAAAGCAGCAAAGCTACGTAGTACCGTACCTTGGTCGTCATGTGCTAATCCTTTTCTTTTGCTGGCAAAAAACCAAAAAAAAAAAGTTCTTATATCGCTGCAACCAGTTTCATGTAAGCACTTCATTCTGTTTGGTAAGAAGTGTGGAAGTCTAGTATATATATATATAT